>NW_016817363.1:566974-612580 GCF_001698545.2 Rhinopithecus bieti | reverse complement strand
TTTTTTTTTTTTTTTTTTGAGGCAGGAACTTACTCTGTCAACTAGCCTGGAGTGCAGTGGCATGATCATAGCTCACTGTAACCTCAAACTCCTGGGCTCAAGTGATCCTCCTGCCTCAGACTTCCCAGTAGCTGGGACTATAGGTATGCACTACCACTCCCATCTTATATATATATATATTTACCCAGTAGTTTTCTTATGCAACCATAGATCTATTTTCTGTCACTACACAGTAGCTTACATTTCCTAGAATTTTATAAAAATTTGAATTCTATTATAAAAATACAATCTTCTGTACTTGTTTTGTCTTTCTCTCACTCAGTATATTGATTTTGAGATCCATTTATGTTGTAGCACGTATCAATAATTCACCATTTTTATTGCTGTATAGTATTCCACTGTATAGATATACTGTAATTTGTTTATCCATTCACTTAAGGATGGGCATTTAGACAGTTTACAATTTTTGACAATACAAATAAAGTAGCAATGAGCATCTGTGCACAAGGCTTTATAAAAACATGGCGGGGCGCAGTGGCTCACGCCTGTAATCCCAGCACTTTGGGAGGCTGAGGGGGGTGGATCATCTGAGGTCAGGAGTTCAAGACCAGCCCGGCTAACACGGTGAAACCCTGTCTCTACTCAAAATACAAAACAAAAATTAGCTGAGTGTGATGGCGGGCACCTGTAGTCCCAGCCACTCAGGAGGCTGAGGCAGGAGAATCGCTTGAACCTGGGAGGCGGAAGTTGCAGTCAGCCAAGATTGCACCACTGCACTCCAGCGTGGGTGACAGAGTGACACTCCTTCTCAAAACAAACAAACAACAACAAAAATAAAAACATCTGCTTGGCTGGCCATGGGGACTTACGCCTTATAATCCTAGAGCTTTAGGAGGCTGAGGTGGGAGGATCACTTAAGCCAGGAGTTCGAGGCCAACCTGGGCAGCATAGTGAAACACCATCTGTGTGTGTGTATATATATGTATTCAAGGTAGAATAAATAGATGCTTTGGAGCCAATTGACCACAATGAAGATCTAGTTCCAAGATTTACTGGCTTGAAATCTTGGGCAGATTTGTGTAATTTTCAGATGATTTTCTCTACTGTATAATGGAGATAATATAACTTAGAGTCCTGAAAAATAAATAAGACAAGGTACTTAGAGTTCTTTCCTTGCCTTCAAATCAGGAGGAGAGAGATTAAGGGCCTGCCTACATGGTATGAGTTGAGATAGGTGAGAGTAATGTTCTCTCTTATACTTGGATAGTACTTGTATTAGTCTGTTTTCACACTGCTATAAAGAACTACCTGAGACTGGGCAATTTGTAAAGAAAAGAGGCTTAATTGACTCACAGTTCTTCACAGCTGAGGAGGCCTCAGGAAACATATAATCATGGCAGAAGGGTAAGCAAGGCACGTCTTACATGGTGGCAGGAGGACAGAAAAGAGAGAGAGAAGAGAGAAGAGAGAGACTGCCAAATACTTTTAAAGCATCAGATCTTATAAGAACTCACTCACTATCACCAGAAGACCATGGGGAAAATCACACCCCTGCTCCAATCACCTTCTACCAGGTCCCTGGGATTACAATTCAAGCTAAGATTTGGTTGAGGACACAGAGCCCAAACCGTATCAGTACTAGTGCAGGAATTCCACAGTTTGAGGAGATACATTCTTTTTGTATCAAGTGTTGCAAATTCTGGGATTTCTTTTTTGAAAAATACAAAAGGATGGCACACTAACCTATATGTTTCCATTACAATTTTCTAAATTCATTGGTTAAATCAGTTTTTCTCCTTGCAACAGTGACCAAGACAGTCAACTTCAACCATTTTTTAGATCTTGGTTGAAATATTACTTATTCTAAGAAGTATTCCTTACCCTCTTCAGTGTAGGTTAGGTATGCCCTTGGTGTCTTCTGGTTCCACACTCCCCTCTTTCTTAACTTTTAGTGCATTGGTTGTTATGTTTGCCATTCTACTGTTGTGTAAGCTCCGTGAAGGTAGAGATTTGTTTATTTCCATATCCACAAATTATCTTAAGAACTAATTATTGAGTAAATGAACAAAAGTTTTTAAAGAAAGGGTAAGGTAGAGATGAGGGAGGTTGGAAGCTCTAAGAAACGGTTCTCCCACTCTCGAGTTTTGCCTCAGATTAGCCCTTCTGTCCTTTCATCAGTTCCAGATGGAGAAATTTTTAATACAATATAATGCAAAAAAGCTTCACCCTCTAAAATGACACCTAGGCAACAGTCCAGGCTAACAACAAAGAAGAAGCTATAAGGAACTAGTCCTTGGGAGTAGAGTAATGGTATGGAAAGAAAACTAATCTGGAAATAAAGAGATCCATGACCTCAAGCCTAACCTCTTGAAGCCTAGATTATTTTTATCTGCAAGAAGTCCTGTTGCCCACCCTGCTTATCTTACAATTTTGTTTAAGAGTCAAAAGAGAGAAGAGAAGTGTGAGTCCTTAATTGCTATAGAAAGTAAGACCTTATTATGAAGGGGATTGTATAAAGTCTCATTAGAGGTAGCCTTGCTAGTTTTACTTAACCTTTGCAGTACTAAAGTTGATGTTCTCTGAACTCTCTCTTAGGCTCTCTCCTCACTTTGGACAGTCCTCCCAGGCAATCTCATTTTCTCCCATAGGTTTCGTTAGCATCTGCATCTGCATGACCACCACATCTTTCTCCAGCTCAGGGTTCTCTCTGAGCACTGCCTTCTAGACCTCTTTTCTTGGATGTCTCACAGACACCTCATACTCAACATGTTCTAAACTCAGCTCTTTGCCCCAAACATGCTCTCACCTCCAGTATTGGTACATAATTGCTGACATTAGAAACCTGGCATTACCTTTTCCACATCCTCTGCTGTTCCACATGCAGTAAATCACCTGGTACTTTTGATCTTCCTCCTAAGAATGTCCTTAATCTGTTTAGTCTTCTTCATATCAGAACTACTACTCTCATCCGGGGTACCATCTTATCTCACCTAAATTATTGCAATAGTGTTCTGACTTCCTTAATATTAATCTTACAGCCTGGCTCCTGTCTCATTTTCTGGACTGATTCATGCCCCTTTCCCCCTAGCATTCTATGCTCCAATCATACTAAGTGTGTTTTTCATGCCTTCAGTGCACCATACTCACTCTCATTTCTGGTCTTTGCATATGTTCTACTCTTTGTTTTAAATACTCTTCATTACTTTTTTCTTCCCCCATTTTCTCACCTCCACTGACATAAAACCAATCTTGCAAGTCTCAATTTAAAGCTTATTTTCTATGGAATGCCTGCCCTGATTCCCTAATTATAATTGCCTTATGTTGCATTCCTGTGATGTGCACTTTATTATCATTGATTGTTTTGCCTAAATCATCCTTAAGGTAGGGAATAGTATGTCTTATTCAAGGCTGTGTCTTTAGTGCCTAACACAATGCCTGACATTGACTAGGCATTTAATAAATGCTTGTTGAGTGAATGAATAAAAAATAAATTACAACAGCTACAAATGACATTATAGCTAATTTATTACATATTTTACTTTTAAAATTTTAATTTTTTTCAAAAGTTTGTCCCTAGAAAAGTAAGAAAGATCAGTTCTTGAAAATTTATTTTACTTTTGTTTATGCATTTTGAATAGCTCTCACTAGAGTCTCAATTTAGTATTAAGGAGTTATTCCAGAATAGGCAATACCTAAACTGCATTATTCCTATATTCTTCCTCTATAAAATTATTGTGAGAACTACTTCTTTCGTCTACTTTAATGTCAGGAATAGGAAAGTATCAATGGTGGGTATGAATTTGACTACTCTGTCCTAGAAATTATTATGCCCTTGTTAATTTTCTGAGACTAACATTTTGGAGAATTCTGTAATCACAATTTTGACTCTATATTTGACTTAAGCCCAAGCTTGATGCAGATGTTCTCTACTAATACTCTGGCTTTTTCATTATTTCTCTGTTAGAAATTATGGAAGATATTTAGGATGAGGCAGTAGAAGAACAGACTGAATATGGTTCTGCTGACAACCAGGAAAGTTATTTAAAATGACATGAATAGTCAGGTTGTAATAAAGGTTTGTTAAAACATTTGGTATTGCACAACTAATTTCCACATTAATCAATCCCATATGCTCTAATTAATACCTTGCTAAAATGTATGTTGATTTTCAAGGAAAACAACAGTTTTTAACGTCTGTAGACATGTTGCACTTGTGTGAATTTATCATTAACAGGTTAATTGAGTACTGAATATTGAGCAGAAATAATATATCACACAGTGACCCTACAAGGGGGGCTTACCATCGTTTTACTAAAGAGCAACCTGAAGATAGAGATATAAAGTAACTTGTTCAAAGGTACACAATTAGTATAGAGAAACCCCAGCTCTAAACCTAAATTTGTCTCACTCAAAATGTTCTTTTTACTACATTGCATTACCTCTCTGGAAAACATAATTACTTGTTCTGGGTGTATTAATTTACTAGGGTTGCCATTAGAAATTAGCACAAACTTGATGGCCTAAAACAGCTTAAATTTATTCTTTTCCAGAATTGGAAGCCAAAAGTCTGAAATCAAGGTGTTGGTAGGGCTACAATTTCTCAGAAGACTCTAAGTAAGGGGGAATCATTCCTTGCTTTTCCAACTTCTGGTGGCTCCAAGAGGTTCCTTGGCTTGTGGCCATGTAACTCCAGTTTGTGCCTCTGCCTTCACATGGCCTTCTGCTCTCTCTGTCTTCTCCTCTTCTGTCTCTTACAAGAAAATGTTATTGGATTTACAGCTCCCCTGGATAATCCAGGATTACCTCATCTAGAAATCCTTAACCTCATTACATCTGCACAGATCCTTTTTCCAAATAAGGTCACATTCTCAGGTTTCAGGGGTTGGAATGTGGGCATTTCTTTTGGAAGGTCACCATTAGATCCACCACACTGGATATTGCAGAAATTGTTTTGAGAGATTCCTCTATTACAGATGTATCTGAGATTTTCTTTCTCTCTCTCTCTTTCTTTCTTTCTTCTTTCTTTCTTTCTTTCTTTCTTTCTTTCTTTCTTTCTTTCTTTCTTTCTTTCTTTCTTTCTTTCTTTCTCTCTCTCTCTCTGTCACCCAGGCTGCAGGCTGGAGTGCAGTGGTGTGATCTCAGCTCACTGGAGCCTTGACCTCCTACACTCAAGTGATCCTCCCACTTCAGCCTCCCAAGTAGCTGGGACCACAGGACCACAGGCACACACCAACACACCAAGCACATTTTTGTATTTTTTGTCAAAATGGGGTTTTGGCACATTGCCGAAGCTGGTCTTGAACTCTTGAGCTCAAACAATCTGCCCACTTTGGCCCCCCAAAGTGCTGGGATTATAGGCCTGAGCCAGCCAGCCAAGCCTATCTTTGAACCATTTAATAGTCAAAGCTTTGCTAATGTATATACAGGGAGGAAAATGGCTGGTTCATGCTGATTATCCATCAGGGCTATCAGTAAAAGAGTGAGTGACACTGTAATTAATAGAACAGGAATGATAACATCTTATGGGGTGCTGTTCATGCTTTTGGAGTGGCTTCTTTAAATCTGGGATGCATCTGCCCCTTTTGGTTGTAAATGGAAACATCAGTAAATAAGTTTAAAGACATCCTTGTTTGCCTCTCTGATGGCAACCTCCAATCCATATATCCACTACAGTCTATATTGGTATCTCCAACTTCTTACTTTTTTCTACCTTCCAAGGCAGGCATTAAAAAAATATGGAATAGTGCTTTATTACCTGACCCTAATTGTACTTTTCTGAATATGAAGTTTGACCTCTAGTATTACTATTCTAGGATTTCATGAACAATTCTATGATTACCCTCTGCCTAAATTTCATAACTCCATTACATATTAGATCAGGGTTCAGTGCCCTGTCTTCTTTTAACTTTTCAGAGACTTTCGCCCCCAGTCACACTGTGGATTTTCCAATTCCAGGGCTCTACACATCTCTCTCCATTTAGGCCCTCGTGATTGTGGAGATTGCAAATGCATCATTATGTCCATTCGAAGATGTCAAAACTTTACATAAATATATGAAAAGCTTTCTAGCCTATTTTCAGTACACTTGATGAGTTCCAAAATTTTATTAGTCTGTTTGGTTATGGGCTCATATTTAAGTTAATATAAATAGGAAACAATTGAAAGTGGTTCATAAATTCTTTTTTGAGTTATACCTGATGTATCAAATACCATCATCGTAAAAACGTGATTTGTGTTATTTTCCCCAAAAATGCTTCCCTTGCATTTGTACTTATTAAGAACAAATAATAGCTAACATCTATCCACTGCCTTTGATTCGTGAGGCCCTCACAAATTGCCTCATTAGGTCTCCGACAGTATGGTACAACTACTGTTTATATTTTACAGATGAAGAAACTGAGGCTGTACTGCTACTTTCTGCTTATACAACCTAATGAAACCTTCCTACTGGGGTGATCCCTTTTGGTTTGAATGTCACTACTTGAGTGAGATTTTATTCACTACCTTTTCTTGATCACTGGAAAAATGTCGAATGGGACTAATTCATGAGAGAGTCTTTTTTTTTCGTTAATTTGTTTACTGAAAGCCAGAAATTATTCTGAACACTAAGAATGTACTGGTAAGCAATTGTAACAGGCAGCTTCTAAGATGGCCCCACATGGTCTCCACATCCTCTATTTTCACCTGCTTATATAATTTCCTATCTTTGAGTATTGGCTGGACTTAGTGACTCATTTCTGATAAAGGACAGGAGTGATAGGATGTCACTTCCAAGGTTAAGTTTTTAAAAAGTTTGTGGTTTTCCTCTTGAGTCCCTCTATCACTCTCTCCTGGATTGCTCTCCCTGAGAAAAAGCAAAGGTCAAGTCATAAAGTAGCCCTGTGTGAAGACCCCTGTGTGAAGACCTTCACGTGTGAAGACCCCCACATGGCAGATCTCCTCCTCTTCAGTCGAGAGTTCAGATGAAACCACAGCTCTAGCTGACAGTTTGATCACAACCTCATGAGAAACTTTGACCCAGAGGCACCTACCTATACTGAGCCCAGATTCCTGACCCACAGAAACTATGGAATGGTGTTTGCTTTTTTAAGTTACTAAGTTTGGGGGTAAGTTGTTATGCTGTAATAGATAACTAACACATCCAAGAACCTCATCCTCATGGAATTTATACTGTAATAGAGATTATGAACATATACATACACGTGCACACTCAAATACATACAGGATGTAAATAAGGAAGATACTAGTAATTAGTTCTAAGAGAAAAGTAAAACAGGGTAGAATGAATTGGGAATGCTTTGGATATCTTGACCACACAAGGAAAGACCTTTCTGTGGTGATAATATTTGAGCTATGAGTGAAGAAATCAGCCACGCAGAAATGTAGCAACAGAGCAGTCTGGGCAGAGGCAATAGAGCTAGACCAGGGCTAATAGGAATAAGGTTGGCTTGTTTGAGAGACAGAATAGACAAAGAAGCACTGTGAACAAAGGAAAAATGTTAGAAGATGAGAACAGAAAGATGGTTATGAACAGATAATGGAGAGACTTACTGGTCATGGTTTTGAATTTTAATTTCATTCTTATTGTACTCTATATAACTTGTAGAATTTTAGCAAAGGAATGATACCATCTTTCCTGCATTTCAAGAATTCTAGCTTCTGTTTAGGTAATAGATTATAAGGTACAACAGTGGAAGCAGAGAAATCAATTAGGAGACCAGATAAGAGACAATTGTGATTTTGGTTGGTGATAGCAGAGATAGTGAGGAATGGTTGGGTTTAGATGTACTTTTGTGTTTGGGTTAATGGAGCTTATTGATGGATTAGAGGTGGTGGGTGAAGCAGAAAGAGTTGCTGGTGTTTGGCCTGATCAACTGGTTGGGTAGATGGTGTCACCTTTCACTGAGATGAGAGAAGTACAGTTAGGTTAGAGGAGGAAGTGGCAACATGGGTAATATGGAATCCAGAGTTTTGTTTGGGGCATAAGTTAGTTTACAGTATGTACAACTAACAAGAAAGGTGCTCATTCTTGCTATTCTATGTTTTAAGACAGTTCTTGCTTTGGAAAACCACTTCCAACATCTTGTGGGATCTTGTTCCCATGCACTTTCATTTTTTAAAAATCTTTGTGGTGGAATTTTTTCAGAGGCTATTTGAGAATTTGTGAGTAATATATACTGACTCCCACTTTTCAATATAGCAAGTTAATCAGACAAAATGTCTCTTATAGAATGCTAGAAAATCCATTGAGGAAAAAAAATCAGTGTAGTATTGTGATTATAATTTATTAAAACACAATATCAAATACAAGGTAACCTTTGACCTTTCCTTGATTCAGACTTTGTTATAGCTTCTAATCATGTCTTGGCCTATTCATTAATAGCTCATTCATTTCCCTTATTCTACCTCACTCACCTTAAAATTTAAGTTTTAGCAGCTTTGCTATAAGTCCTGTAAGTGCAGTGGGGCACTTGAATGGATCATTGCTTCCCTTCTTCTAGAAGCTCTTTAGTGAGAATAAGTAGTAGGAATAATTATGGTTACATAGGTGCATTTGTTCCCTGAAACAAAGTGATCAGAGAACTGCAGAGGAAATGCAATTAATACCAATATTGTTTTGTAATGAAAGGGTTAATAGCTGTCAAACTCAATGTCTTAAAGATTTAAAAAAAGAAAAAAAAATGTCATCTAGGCTAGGCAAACATCAGTGCCTGGCATGAGGAATTAGCAAAAAGGTCTTTAGGTATCTGTGGACTACCAAATATGCATGATTCTCTAGCCCACTAGAAAATTTAGAACTAATTTTCAGATACGAAAATACGAAACTGAGGGGCTTATACTTCATCTGCTAATTCTGAACCAATGTATTGCAACTACTGTGCATTTTGAGACACTAGTATGAACTGGCATATTATAAAATTAAATTGTATTGTATAGTTCATTGTATTGTTCCATCAGATTTTGATATCCTCACTTTAAATAATTCATGGGAAGAAATGATCACTGCATAANCTCTCTCTCTCTCTCTCTCTCTCTCTCTCTCTCCTCTCTCTCTCTCTGTCACCCAGGCTGCAGGCTGGAGTGCAGTGGTGTGATCTCAGCTCACTGGAGCCTTGACCTCCTACACTCAAGTGATCCTCCCACTTCAGCCTCCCAAGTAGCTGGGACCACAGGACCACAGGCACACACCAACACACCAAGCACATTTTGTATTTTTTGTCAAAATGGGGTTTTGGCACATTGCCGAAGCTGGTCTTGAACTCTTGAGCTCAAACAATCTGCCCACTTTGGCCCCCCAAAGTGCTGGGATTATAGGCCTGAGCCAGCCAGCCAAGCCTATCTTTGAACCATTTAATAGTCAAAGCTTTGCTAATGTATATACAGGGAGGAAAATGGCTGGTTCATGCTGATTATCCATCAGGGCTATCAGTAAAAGAGTGAGTGACACTGTAATTAATAGAACAGGAATGATAACATCTTATGGGGTGCTGTTCATGCTTTTGGAGTGGCTTCTTTAAATCTGGGATGCATCTGCCCCTTTTGGTTGTAAATGGAAACATCAGTAAATAAGTTTAAAGACATCCTTGTTTGCCTCTCTGATGGCAACCTCCAATCCATATATCCACTACAGTCTATATTGGTATCTCCAACTTCTTACTTTTTTCTACCTTCCAAGGCAGGCATTAAAAAAATATGGAATAGTGCTTTATTACCTGACCCTAATTGTACTTTTCTGAATATGAAGTTTGACCTCTAGTATTACTATTCTAGGATTTCATGAACAATTCTATGATTACCCTCTGCCTAAATTTCATAACTCCATTACATATTAGATCAGGGTTCAGTGCCCTGTCTTCTTTTAACTTTTCAGAGACTTTCGCCCCAGTCACACTGTGGATTTTCCAATTCCAGGGCTCTACACATCTCTCTCCATTTAGGCCCTCGTGATTGTGGAGATTGCAAATGCATCATTATGTCCATTCGAAGATGTCAAAACTTTACATAAATATATGAAAAGCTTTCTAGCCTATTTTCAGTACACTTGATGAGTTCCAAAATTTTATTAGTCTGTTTGGTTATGGGCTCATATTTAAGTTAATATAAATAGGAAACAATTGAAAGTGGTTCATAAATTCTTTTTTGAGTTATACCTGATGTATCAAATACCATCATCGTAAAACGTGATTTGTGTTATTTTCCCCAAAATGCTTCCCTTGCATTTGTACTTATTAAGAACAAATAATAGCTAACATCTATCCACTGCCTTTGATTCGTGAGGCCCTCACAAATTGCCTCATTAGGTCTCCGACAGTATGGTACAACTACTGTTTATATTTTACAGATGAAGAAACTGAGGCTGTACTGCTACTTTCTGCTTATACAACCTAATGAAACCTTCCTACTGGGGTGATCCCTTTTGGTTTGAATGTCACTACTTGAGTGAGATTTTATTCACTACCTTTTCTTGATCACTGGAAAATGTCGAATGGGACTAATTCATGAGAGAGTCTTTTTTTTTCGTTAATTTGTTTACTGAAAGCCAGAAATTATTCTGAACACTAAGAATGTACTGGTAAGCAATTGTAACAGGCAGCTTCTAAGATGGCCCCACATGGTCTCCACATCCTCTATTTTCACCTGCTTATATAATTTCCTATCTTTGAGTATTGGCTGGACTTAGTGACTCATTTCTGATAAAGGACAGGAGTGATAGGATGTCACTTCCAAGGTTAAGTTTTAAAAGTTTGTGGTTTTCCTCTTGAGTCCCTCTATCACTCTCTCCTGGATTGCTCTCCCTGAGAAAAGCAAAGGTCAAGTCATAAAGTAGCCCTGTGTGAAGACCCCTGTGTGAAGACCTTCACGTGTGAAGACCCCACATGGCAGATCTCCTCCTCTTCAGTCGAGAGTTCAGATGAAACCACAGCTCTAGCTGACAGTTTGATCACAACCTCATGAGAAACTTTGACCCAGAGGCACCTACCTATACTGAGCCCAGATTCCTGACCCACAGAAACTATGGAATGGTGTTTGCTTTTTTAAGTTACTAAGTTTGGGGTAAGTTGTTATGCTGTAATAGATAACTAACACATCCAAGAACCTCATCCTCATGGAATTTATACTGTAATAGAGATTATGAACATATACATACACGTGCACACTCAAATACATACAGGATGTAAATAAGGAAGATACTAGTAATTAGTTCTAAGAGAAAAGTAAAACAGGGTAGAATGAATTGGGAATGCTTTGGATATCTTGACCACACAAGGAAAGACCTTTCTGTGGTGATAATATTTGAGCTATGAGTGAAGAAATCAGCCACGCAGAAATGTAGCAACAGAGCAGTCTGGGCAGAGGCAATAGAGCTAGACCAGGGCTAATAGGAATAAGGTTGGCTTGTTTGAGAGACAGAATAGACAAAGAAGCACTGTGAACAAAGGAAAATGTTAGAAGATGAGAACAGAAAGATGGTTATGAACAGATAATGGAGAGACTTACTGGTCATGGTTTTGAATTTTAATTTCATTCTTATTGTACTCTATATAACTTGTAGAATTTTAGCAAAGGAATGATACCATCTTTCCTGCATTTCAAGAATTCTAGCTTCTGTTTAGGTAATAGATTATAAGGTACAACAGTGGAAGCAGAGAAATCAATTAGGAGACCAGATAAGAGACAATTGTGATTTTGGTTGGTGATAGCAGAGATAGTGAGGAATGGTTGGGTTTAGATGTACTTTTGTGTTTGGGTTAATGGAGCTTATTGATGGATTAGAGGTGGTGGGTGAAGCAGAAAGAGTTGCTGGTGTTTGGCCTGATCAACTGGTTGGGTAGATGGTGTCACCTTTCACTGAGATGAGAGAAGTACAGTTAGGTTAGAGGAGGAAGTGGCAACATGGGTAATATGGAATCCAGAGTTTTGTTTGGGGCATAAGTTAGTTTACAGTATGTACAACTAACAAGAAAGGTGCTCATTCTTGCTATTCTATGTTTTAAGACAGTTCTTGCTTTGGAAAACCACTTCCAACATCTTGTGGGATCTTGTTCCCATGCACTTTCATTTTTTAAAATCTTTGTGGTGGAATTTTTTCAGAGGCTATTTGAGAATTTGTGAGTAATATATACTGACTCCCACTTTTCAATATAGCAAGTTAATCAGACAAAATGTCTCTTATAGAATGCTAGAAAATCCATTGAGGAAAAAAAATCAGTGTAGTATTGTGATTATAATTTATTAAAACACAATATCAAATACAAGGTAACCTTTGACCTTTCCTTGATTCAGACTTTGTTATAGCTTCTAATCATGTCTTGGCCTATTCATTAATAGCTCATTCATTTCCCTTATTCTACCTCACTCACCTTAAAATTTAAGTTTTAGCAGCTTTGCTATAAGTCCTGTAAGTGCAGTGGGGCACTTGAATGGATCATTGCTTCCCTTCTTCTAGAAGCTCTTTAGTGAGAATAAGTAGTAGGAATAATTATGGTTACATAGGTGCATTTGTTCCCTGAAACAAAGTGATCAGAGAACTGCAGAGGAAATGCAATTAATACCAATATTGTTTTGTAATGAAAGGGTTAATAGCTGTCAAACTCAATGTCTTAAAGATTTAAAAAAAGAAAAAAAAATGTCATCTAGGCTAGGCAAACATCAGTGCCTGGCATGAGGAATTAGCAAAAGGTCTTTAGGTATCTGTGGACTACCAAATATGCATGATTCTCTAGCCCACTAGAAAATTTAGAACTAATTTTCAGATACGAAAATACGAAACTGAGGGGCTTATACTTCATCTGCTAATTCTGAACCAATGTATTGCAACTACTGTGCATTTTGAGACACTAGTATGAACTGGCATATTATAAAATTAAATTGTATTGTATAGTTCATTGTATTGTTCCATCAGATTTTGATATCCTCACTTTAAATAATTCATGGGAAGAAATGATCACTGCATAATGCCACAAACTCACAGCAGGCAAAACTAATTTTACACAATATGAAAACAGATTTTATTTATTTAAAAGGAATATTAAAAAAAACACAACTTTTTTGACACTAGCTGCTGGGAAATAAATAGGATACTTTATGACAAAAAAAAAAAAAAAAATCCAAATCTATAAAAGCTCTTCCTGGGGGATCTAGTTGAGAATTGTAAAGATACATTTAAATGCCCTGGTCAATGCTATAAGCCTTATTTTGAGGGAAAAAGAACTCTCCCATCTGCTTACTCTCCATGGGGATAAAGCGCTACTGGGAGAAAATTGACTTTACAAAAGCCCTCCTGAAACCTACGACATAATGCCAATGAAGTGGCAAGCTTTAGGTATCACTTCGGAGAACCCCTGTTGGTATAAATAACATCAGTAGGTAAACAGTAGCCGGCGTCCTTAAATACAAAATAGAAATTATTGTTTAGCTTTGTCCAAACCTGATCTTGATTAGAAGTGGAAAATAATACTTTGGGGTGACCACAACAACTTTCTTTTCACTGTGGCTTTAAGAATGGAATGAGAAAATAAGGTGAAAATATAATGAAACTATTTTCTTTGGGAGAGTTTATTAGATGGATATTTTAATACAAATATAACGTATTTTTAATACCAAAGATAAAAAAAAAAAAAATCGGGGCNCCTTAAATACAAAATAGAAATTATTGTTTAGCTTTGTCCAAACCTGATCTTGATTAGAAGTGGAAAATAATACTTTGGGGGGACCACAACAACTTTCTTTTCACTGTGGCTTTAAGAATGGAATGAGAAAATAAGGTGAAAATATAATGAAACTATTTTCTTTGGGAGAGTTTATTAGATGGATATTTTAATACAAATATAACGTATTTTTAATACCAAAGATAAAAAAAAAAAAATCGGGGCTTTCTTTTCAATGTGATGACAACTCTATATCTAACTCAATCAGACACTTGCTTCAGACAAAGAATGGGACTCCTGCCATGGGCGGGTCTGGGTTTAATCTCAGGAGCGTGAGGGTCCAGGCATCCAGATAGTTTGCAGCCCTCTTCCCTGAGGCTTCAGGGAGAGAGAGAACAAGGGTGGAAAGTAGCAAGGATTGGAGCGAAGCAGCTAAGAGATGAATGGAAAAGAGAAAAAAGAACAGTCTAAAATAAAATATTTTAGCACCAAAGCAATGAAAACACATTTTGTGGATAATATAAATGCTATTTATTGAATTTTAATTTTCAAAATGTTTAACTTAAAAATTCTTGCTGACAGTGGGAATGTAAATCTAAGAGTGAGAGACTGACTTACCAGAAGAAGTTTATTATTGTCTGATAACAGCTGAATTCCGGTCTTCTTTGTGTACTGTAAAATGGGGCAGATTTGTGTATCTATGATGTCATAGGCACCGTTGGAAGGGCTTGTCTCTGGTTTTGTCATAGTTTCCTACTTGAGCAGTTATAAGTCATTAATTAGAAATTCATTTTAGATTTTGAAGAGTTACAAATTTGGAAGGATCTAAGTTAGGCTCTATTATTCTTTAACTTTTAAGATGTAAAATGTTAATACAGTGTAGCAGAGATTTAAAATTTTTAATAGGTATTACCAAACTGTTTCATAGCATTGGTCTTTTCAGTAGCTATTTTCTAAGGTATTTTCAGTAGCTGTTTTCTAAGACAATGGCATATACACAGAATATGGGTTTTCTTTGTCCTTACTACGTCAGTGCAATCTAATATGTACATTAGTTAGTGAGGTTGCGTTGGGAAAAATAGAGCATTAAGATTCTAAAACAGTCCCAATCTACCTGACTTTCTTTTTTTTCTTTTTTTTTTTCTTTTTTATTATACTTTAAGTTCTAGGGTACATGTGCATAACGTGCAGGTTTGTTACATATGTATATTTGTGCCATGTTGGTGTGCTGCACCCATCAAAAAAAAAAAAAAAGATTCTAAAACAGGATATCTAAGTTCAAAGTCTGGCTGAATTTTGCTTACTACTTGTTGAACTTGTACAATTTATTTTAACCTTTCTGTGCCTTATTTTAAAATTTTGCAAAATGGTGTTAATAATACCTATCTATAAGACTCTCGGCCAGGTGCTGCGGCTCATGCCTGTAATCACAGTACTTGGGAGACCAAGGAGAGGATTTCTTGAGCTCAGGAGTTTAAGAACAGTCTGGCAACACAGTGAGAACCTGTATCTCAAAAAAAAAAAAAAAAATAGCTAGGTGTAGTGGTACGCACCTGTGGTCCCAGCTACTCAGGAGGCTGGGGCAGGAAGATTACTTGAGTCCAGGAGGTAGAGACTGTAGTGTACCAAGATCACACCATTGCATTCCAGCCTAGGTGATAGGGTGAAAGAAACCGTATCTAAAAAAATATATAAACAATTAAAAAAAATTCTTTTGTTACTGAGTGAAATAATGGAAAAGTTTCTGGAATAAGCTTAGAGAGCCATAAAAATATTGATTTAATCATATTAATAAATAGTATATAAATTATGTTCTTCAAAGGCATTTGTATTTCAAACTATTTAAAGTGTTGCAGTTGTATTGTTGCATTTTAGGGGACGATTGTACATATGCCATGTAATATGTGTAAAAGTGACTCTCTTTCTTCTGAGTGTTTTGCTGTAATACCACCCGAGTTACAGTGCAAACATTTACCGAAACAAAGGTGATATAGCAATGTTAGGATTGGGCAACCTGAGTTGTATTGTAATAACTTCTCAATAAATCCATATATGTGAACCAGACTATTTTCTTATGTATAGAAGAGATATGTTATTTTAGAATCCTATTTAAAATATATGAATCAGAAACTTCCAAAATTTTAATTTATTTGGTTTTTCTAGGATTTCTACCTTGTAGAATATAAAGCTTTTATTCTTTTTACTGAAATCTTAGCTTTACTTCAGCATGAAGCTGCTTCATATCGCAAGGGCTAACAGTTAAAATGAGAGTTAAATATCATTTAAACAGAATTATTTAAAGGCCATGTTACTGTTATGAAATTGTACATGTTCCAGAATAAGTCTAGTCACCTTTACACCTACTTAGACTGATTCTGTAAGTCAATCATCAAACACAAAATTTTGGCCTAAAATATTTATTAATTTTTATGTAATAACAGGAATGTTCACATCTAAGCGGGAGAAGCCAGGTTCATTCAGTTCACAAATTTAGTATCTAAGATTTGAAATATCATATTATAAATTCAGCAAGATAGCATGGACTGGGCCAGGTGTTGCAGACAGAAGACAGGATTTTACTGGCTTGGCAGAGTAGGACTTTAGGTTATTTCCTCCAAAGTGACATGAAATTCCTCTCTGTGCTATGACAACACCTTTTGTTTTTTCAGACCTGTCTATAGACTCTCAGAGGCTTATTCTGTTTCATGAAAACAATGAAGATAAGCTGATTGAAATGTCAACAGATATAATATAAACATGCAGATGAAATGTTAGTATGTAATGGTAGTTTTCAACCATAATGAATAATGAAATTTAAGCAGAGTCCAGGTTGAATAGGGTCCTAAAATCCTAGAATAAAAACATATCATTTTAGATGCAGAGGTAGAGTCCCATTCCTCTATTTAAAAAGATGAGGTAGATAAAGTCCAAGATCTTTCATAAGAGCCACATTAATTAGGTACTGTTGTCCTCATTTCATAGTTGAAGGAGGAAACTGAGGCACAGAGACCTTAAATATATTCACCAAGGAAATCGAGCCATTAATTGGTAAAGCTTGGATTTGAACCCAGGCAGTCTGGGTTTCTGAACTTGTGCCCTTATCTACTATGGTGTGTATTGTTCCAATAATTTTTAGTTGCATAAATGCTTAGAAATAGCATTCATAAGTTCTCTGTGCTCCAGAAGAACCAGTTTCAAGAAAGAATAAAATATATGTAAACAGCAGACAAACCCATCATATTTTTAAAAGGTTGGAGGCACTGGATGCTAAAAGAAAAAAAAAAAAAAAAAAAAAAAAAAAAAAAAGGAAACCATAAGAGAAATATGAAAGGTATAGGGAGAAGGGATTTTCATTGTTCTCAATGACTATACAGCAAAGTTAGAGACAATGGGTAGGAATTACAGGAGATAAATCTGGGCTTAATATAGCAGTGCAGTGACCAGAATAGGCAACCTTCTTAGTGAGCCCCCTATCTTTCTGTATTCAGGCTGTGTGACTGGTCCCTATTGCTATAGACAGGATTGCTGCCCGGGAATAGTACATTTGGAGCACAATTTTGCTTAGTTAGGTCAGAGGTAAGAGATGTCATTAAATTTCATCTGAAATTGTATTGTAAAATATGTAAGGGCAAGAGCTCCAGACAGATCTGACTTTGAATCCTGGCGCAATCACTTATTTGCTGCAAGAATTTAGTCAAGTTACTTTAACTTCTCTGAGTCCCAGTTTCCTCATCCATGATTGGGATAATTGTACTAATCTCCTAGAGTTGTGGTGAGGAGTAAATGAGATCATTATCTAAAATGCCTAGCACTGTGCCAGGCACATAGCAAGTGCTCAGTGTATATTACATTTTTCAGGAGTGAGAGACTCTTTAATTTTTCAAAAATGAACTACAGTGCTAATTCTTCTCTTATTTTGGAAAGGAAGCTTGGCTTAGCAGGTAATAGGACTATGCTCACCAATCTCTCATTGCTTTTGGATAAGGAACCATGAACCCTGGATGGTAAAGGAAGCTTCCTTGTAAAGGAAGCTTTGTAAATCAACTTATTTAAAATGCAATAGCGCAGCTTATGATTTAAAAGCATCCTGTGGTGAATCCTTTTAAAATGTGAATAATCACCCCCTAATTTGTCTGTTTGGTAAGTTCAGAATTTGGCTTATTGTGTCTTCTTAAAGCAAAGAGTACACCTGCACTCTTATTTCAGTATTTTCATGCTGGGCGGACTTTCAGAGAAATACAGGGTGCCTCTTGGATTCAGGATGGCATAGGCTAGGTAACTGATGAAACATGCAAAGTCCCTAAAGTCAATGAGAACATTAATTGTACTTTGTGATGCATACGTTTTAATGAGTATGAAAACTCATGGAGATCAGTTGACCCAGACTATATCAAGGATCATTGCACATAGGAATGCTGTCTGACTTGAAGAGTTAGACAATGAAGAGTAATTTTCTTATACTACCTTCTTTTCTCTGAAATTTCAAGGAAAGTCAATATGAAATTTTGACATGATACATAGATCCTTTATGAAAAACCAAACAGCATTGGAAACTTGTGCAGTAGAAAGAACTCTAGATTAGGAACTGGGGACTCTGAGTAAGACCTGCTATACACTAACTGCATGGCATGGGATAGCATGCCACTTTTATTCTTTCTTTGTCTTCGTGTTCTAATTGTAAAATAATCAAGTTATACTTGCATCTCCTGTGTAACTTCTGCCTAGAATCTTTAGTGATCTGATACATAAAACCAGATGTGAAATTATTTTGTTTCATTCTCTCCAATAGAAACATTGGAACAGGAAATAGTAGAAACAGTACTTAAGAGGTTGTTTTCTATTGACAATACTTGTTACTTTGCCTCAGCTTGAACTCTCTTTTGCCTATATGAAGATTTATGAAACATTTTATTTAGCTATGATATAGAGATTAATATAAACGTGGGAAACTCAGACTAAATGTTTTCTTTTTTCCTATCAGCTGGCAAACATTGACCTGTGTTTGAAGAAACTCGAATATATTTGAGAGAAAATAACCTCTCCCACAAATTAATTAAATTTGAAACTAAAATAATTATATCTCTTCATTGATTCCCTTTATTTTCACAGTATCCATGGGAATTTTGCCAATTCTTCATAGAGTGGTTTAAGCTTATTGACAACCCAGTTGGATGAAATACAGTTTGAATATATGCTTGTGACTCTGTCCTTTGCAAGTTGAATTGAGGAATAACATGCATCAGATGAGATACTTAAGGAGCCCTTTTTGAGAAGCACCATATAGTTTAAGAGCTCAGGTGACTGCTTTATAAGAGATCTGAGACCACTTTAGTTTTCCCCAACTTTTCACACTGGTTGCAATCCATGCAGGATGTTGAAAGGAGCTGGAATTCATAAGTGACCAGGCTTATGTTTTTATCAAATGTGCATTTAAAACACATTTTTATGCAGATTCATATATTGTATGCTACTATTCAGGTCCCAAATTTCTTATTTGTCAAAAGCATCAAGCTGATTTTAAGAGAAACGTAAACTTAATTCAATTAAGGAATAATGAAACTGTAAGTTTAGACAAATTGGAAATGCAGTCAAAGACTTAGCATTCCATAGTCAACCTCAGAATTTTACTGTCAACCCTAAAGATGCTAAAGCTATTGAGTTTTCAAGTATGTGTGATAAGAATGTCACCAAGCATAATGGCTAGTGGTTATAATTCTTTACATCCTGAAAGTGAAGAAGAATTTTACTTAGTCACTCATTGCAATTCTTAAGAAAATCACTATGCATTGATATATGCCATTGCCAATATTTTAATGTAGAAACAAATAACTTTCTTAATCTTCTAATAAACAAATGGAAACATTAAAAAGTTAATCACATAACAAAACAATTTCCATGTTTCATTTTCTCTTAAAATGTAGCAAAATGGGAAGTATGTAAAAGCAGCTCTATCATTAGAAATAAACAGAATACATCATTAAATGTGAATTCCAGAAAGGTGAAACTGCATTTATAGAAAAAATTTCAAACATATGGTGTAGAGATTAAAATTTAATTATATGTCATCTTGTTGGAACATGGTATAAAAATATGTATGTGCAATAAAGGGTCAAGAAACATTTATTAAGTACTTATTCGGTGTTCAGTATTTGATGTTATGAGACATATGAATAATACATGTATAAATAATTGAAATTTATTTTATTTGGCAATCAGACTCTCTCTACGTATCTTATGGAATAATAAAAATTCTTCCCATAGATATATAAATTATGAACCTATTATAAGATTAAAATGTTTGCAAAATATATATTTGCAAAAATAGCTTTATCAGTTAATCCCCATTTAATCTTACTTTGATGTATTAGGAAGTTTCTGTGGTGGTTTAATAGAATGTAGACTTTTGAAGACCTCATAAGATCTCTTATGTGTCTTAAATTTGTGAAACTCACAAGTATACTATCAGTAGAAACAAGGAAATTACACAGGGAAATAAAAAACCAGGCCCAGGGCCTGCTTGAGTTATCTTTAACTCTGTATTGAAGTGTTGGATATGGGATCCATGATGGAGTACAAGTTATGCTAGGCAGAATATATTATCTAAGCAATCCTTGTTTCTTAGTGAAGAATTGAGAAGTCATAAAAGCCCAAGAGCACCCTCTAGTGAAATTTCTAGAGTAGGCTTAAGGGGCTTGCTCTTGACCTTAACTCTCCCCCTCACATGACCTTTGATCTCCCAAAAGATAGCAGTTATATTTCTAGTATTTGGCTTTATCATCAAATCATTTCCAGATCACAAAGAAGGTGGGTTGCTTGTCAAATATTACTACTAGTAGATACGCTTAAACACTAAGACCTGCTATTTCATTGTTCTCATGATTTTTGTTTTTGCTTTCAGTATCAGCCTACCACATATGACCTCCACTACTGTCATGTGTTAAAATAGTTTCTGCAACTAATACAGCTAAAGCACTAATGGGAAGCATTACAAGTGTGTAGCTGAATTGCAGTAACTTTGTCCCTGCCTTTACCTTTCTTGTGCCTCTGACTCTTGACTTAAGTACACTATTTACAGAAACTGTATTAATACTTGCAATATTTGAGGTCAAGGGTAGTAGGTGAGATTTCAAATAGAAGTCAAAAATTACAGGAGGAGTAAAGAAGTCTTAGTATTTATGGACTTCTGAGTTTTTAGAGAGATGTTTACAAAGCAAGCCTGATCTTAGCTATAAGTTAGTTAAATCTGTGAGTGTAATACTATTCATTTTGATTAGCAACTATTACATAATAAATGAATCAAGGCAAATTATTAATTGACTTTATAGATAGTTTGCTCTAAAATTATATTGTTGGTAAGGAATTTAGAGACCTAAATCCTCCCACTGTAGGGAAAAAAACCCTTACACACCTAAATGTTAAGTCGCTTGCTCAATATGACACAACTACATCATCAGGACTACAACATATATGCCTTGTTCAATATCCTACAAGAACCTGCTTATTAAGGAGGTGTCAATATTGTTTCACAATTTTATTCTTACTAGTTTTTGTTTTTTATGGTTCTAATAACTTATGGACATGTCTTCATACTTACAGGAAAAGAAAGTGTGTAACTTCCAGGGTCATCTTTTTTCTATCTCTGCTTTCATGTATGGAGGAATAAGTCACTCTTGTGATTACTATTAAGATGAAGTAAAAAACATAATGCTTTGATATACATCAAACATTAATTCTGGAAACACTGTGCCACATAGTGTTCACGCTGTGCACTGAAAAAAAGCAGAGGGACCCATATGTCAGACTGATATTCTAGAATTACTGATAACCACCTCTGAGATTCTGTACTTCAAAACTGTTTCTGCTTTTATTAGTACCTACTTCCTAGTGTTCATGGAAGGATTAGGTGAATGAATGCTAATAAAGCATATGGAACATTGTTGGCATTGATTAATTGTTATATTGAATGCTGATGTCTAGTTTGAAAAAGGAACAAGACATTTTGGGGATTATCCAGTAGGGGTATGAGCTATGAACTGTATTAGATTTTGTGGGGGGAGATTACAACCTGATGTCTTGGGGGAAAAAATCCGCTAAGATATTCAAGTTGTTGTTTTTCATTGAAAACGAATGTATAAAATGACAATTTGGGAAGGCATATTACATATTAGGTCAGAAGTATATGATTCTTTCATTCCTCAGTTCATTACTATACTCTCAGTCTTGGCTTTAATCTCAACCATACCACCTATGACCTTAGTATACAACTGTTCCTTCATTCATATTATTGTTGATATTCAGAAGGTGAAGTGGTTGCTTATGGCAATAAATATTGTTGGTGTTCAGAAGGTGAGGTGGTTGTTTATGGCAACTAAAGGCAAAATTACATAATTTTGATTTTGTTGGAAAGTTAATAATTCAGTGATATTTTTATTCCCAGTTCTTTTCCTACTTTGCTATTCCTCAACATACAGTGTTGGTATTTAGAATCTTAAACTAGAAAACATTAATGCTAGAAGTGATCATAGATATTGACAAGTCTGATTCATTTATCTTACAGATGAAAAAATTAAGACCCCAGCAAAGAAGAAAACTGGCCAAGTTCAATTCTACATACTGACTTTCAGTGATAGGTCACATTTCCTTATTTTTCTAAAAATAATTGACTCTGGAGAAACAATTGATTGCTTAAATATTGCACTGATATGCTGAACCAATAGATTTACAAATGTAAATCAATGTTATCTATGAATAGACAGTACACAGTATTTTAAACCTATCTGTTCAGTAGTACAGTACACCGTGTATGCCTGTCAGCCTTTTAATTCCTATCGCATTGCAATGATGCTCAAGCTCACACTGAAACTCTTAAGTGATTATCTTTAAGGATTTTCTTCTCCAGCTATGAGTCTAAACAGTCTGAGTAAAGAGACTGCATGGTCTCCCCATGGCCTACTAAATGTTTTAGGAAGTGGAACCCCTTCTGGAGTTAGGAGAGAAACATCACTTCTAAAATGCCTTTAAAAATGCTCCAGCATAAACATTACACTGGAACATTTCATTAGCTTTTTGAGAACAATAAAGAAATGTGGAGCATAATAGGCTAATATGTTTAAGTGGCTTTGGTAGAACCCTACTTAACTCAGTGGGATTTTCTGCAGCATGCAGAGGTGGAAAACTATTCCTTACATATTTATTGTGTAGGACTACCTCCTTCTTTATTGCATGCAATTTATATCAAAGAGAAGTGACTTTCCACCTGTAATTCTAAAATCAAGCAAGTCTCAAAATACACGTTTTAGAAGAATCAATATTTAGGTATGATGATCAGCAACCAGCAGTGCTGACTTTTGGCACTCTGGATTTCTGTCAGTAAAGATGGTGGAGGAGCCAACTTGAATCTCAGTATTTCCTGGCCTTTTAGGACTTAAATTTTCATCAGGGGATTAAGATCTATGAAGTATCTGAGTTGCTAAAGAATACGCATGACCAGTTAAACCTCACTGGTCACAAATTACAAAAATTAATTCAATTAATAAAAGTTATTCTGTTCCTAGCAATAAAACTAGCAAGAAAACTTTTCTGCAAAATATTTTGAATTAAGTAAAAATATAAGCTAATCAAAACTATAAAGTGGTAGTTTTTATGGTTTTATTAGGATTCAAGTGAATATACTTAGTCTATTGCTATTCTTGCAGTATAATATTCTGCCAGTACTCTTTAGCTCTCTGAGTTTATTTTCTCTGGTGTAAATTGGGACCCCTTAGTCTTAGGGACACTGTGATCATTGTGATTTGTTTGAGCTTTTAGGAAAAAATGTGTAAATTAGGCCCACAATTACAATATTTTAAGCAAGTTCAAACAAACATACATGATGACAAAATAAAAGTTTCCACATATATATTAGTTTCCTTTCTGCCGACAAGTTGTCACCAAACTTTATTGAAAAGACCGAATTCCTATTTGTGTGGCATTGAATTAATGATATTAAAAAAAGCCTCTTGAGTGACAGCTGGAGTGGCTGAAGTGGCATATTTAAAACATTATGTTTGTTTGTTTCACTTACTGTCAAACTCTGTCTTAGAAATGCTATCAACTGGTTATATTGATAGATAGAAGCTGTCTTTTAGTTTCAGGATATGTTTTGTATCAAAGTTTCTCTTCATTGGTTTTTGGGATCTATATGCAAAATAACATATAAACACAAATGTAAAACCCAGCTGTAATCGTTTCTTAGCATTTGGTGACATCATAAATTCCTTAAGATTTATGCTCATGTTGTATTGTAAATATCACCAGAACCACTTAGTATGAGGGTGAAAATGCTTAACAAAACTTATTGAAAGTAATGCATATACTTATTTTTCACTTTGAGGAGCGTTTCCTAGCTACCCTATTTACCCCAGTGGAATTTCACAAAAATGTCCCTGGCACTCAAAGTTTGTCTAACAATGAATCAAGTGGGCTTATTTTAAAATTCACCCCTAAATATGTTTGCTGGTTTTGAAATTCTGATTTTGTGCTTATGTAATTCAAAAACAGCTTTGGTTTAAAAACAAAATTTGGCAAAAATACTAGTGCATTATGTGTTTTAATCACGTATGGTGTTTTGAAAAAAATAGACTCAAAATTGACAAAATTGTTTTATTGGCACTACAGTTCAAATGCATGGATTTTCTTCCTCACAAGTTGCATAAAATAAAAATAAAATCAGCAGATATTTCTTAAGTGAGTAGTATGTGAACTTAATTGATTTTTATAATATATAGTACAACAACTGCACTACAGACATAAATTTTCACGCTATGTTTTTGCATCCTTTATTTTACAGATTTCATTATGTTTTATTTTATGGTCAAGTCTATAGTGTGCTTTAGCATAAATTTTAAAATGCATGGAGCTCTCAAAAAAGTTTCCTCTAGTGATATGGATAGTACATAAAATCTAGTATCAGTGGCCCAGCGTTTCTCTTTCATAGAGCTCTTTGATTTTTTCTTGTATTCTTATAAGTCCTTTCTTTCGAAAATATATGAACTTAGAAACAGAAGTTTCCCTGGCTCATATTATGCCCATGAGACAATGATAATGCTGAAGTCCTTTTCATAATCAGGACCTTAATAGAGATTGTCCAGGTATTCTTAGCCAAAATATCCCTCTCATTGTACACTACTCCAGGGCAACATGTGGTGTGCCAGCTGGATGCCCTCCCTACATGCCTCAGGTGGCCACATTTCAATGGTGCCTATAGAGCACAGGCCAAATTCTCATTCTCTGTGTTAATCAGTGGGAGAATTCCCATAGAAAATGGGATGTGAGCATATTTCAGGAAAACTCAAAGAGATTAGCCAGATGATTAGGCCAGGACATTGTAAGTTCAAGTTTTATGTAGGATTTCTATAGCATTATCTTAGTTGACCGAAGAATGCTATAAAATTTGGAGATATTTTGAAATTAAAAATAATCATGCTTTTCATTTTACTGTGATTTCTCCAAAGAGAAATTCAACAGTATTTTTTCTTTTGATATAATAGGATCTCATCTTGATTCATAACATCAAAGACAATGGATGTACCTAGTCATATAATTTGACTGAAACTTTTCCCATGGTATTAAAAGGATCTGATTCTACTTGTAGAAATCTCATTATACTTCTCTTTTCAATTAAATTCTAGTCAATTCTACAAATATTTAGTAAATGCTTACTATGTACAAAGCACTTTATTAGATGCTGTGAATAATTCTGTGTATGGTGCTTTACAGTATGTAACATATTTTCACATTCATTTTCTCATTTGGTAAAGATTCACTTTATTATTATTACTTAAATTGTCTAGAGTTTCAGATGATGTTGTTTCCTTGGTAGAATGTTGTTGTGTTTTGCTTTTCTATTTTGGTGTGTCCAGAGACCATGCTAGGAATATATTTAGCTTTCCTTGAAGGAAAAATAAGGTCTTATCATTGTATGATCATATTAAATTGAGTTGGATTGGAACTAGTGGCATTTCCTGAAATTTCTGTTTGTTTCAGTCTTAAGTGTTTTTTTAATGACCTAATTGAAATGGTTTGTCAACATGTTCAAAAAAAACATAATTTTATTTACTACTTTTGTGACAATACTGATTTATCATATTTCATGTAATATCTTTTTTAAGGCAAAAACAATTAGATTTCTCCAGAAACTATTTATATCTCATACTTAATATTATATTAAATTTTACTGCTCTACCTTGAAATTGCAAGTGCCATACAACTCCTGTAGAGTAGGTATGAAAGCTATTATTCCCATTTAGCTCATGCAATATGCTCTAATATTGTTGCATCTAATGCAGAATGAAATAATATGCTTCTATATTAATGTTACAATGTCAAGTCATATTTCTACATATTTCTGAGTTTTTTCAAGTCTTTCTCTCAAACCTGCTTTGTAAATACGTTAGAATAGCCCCAGTTTTATTTTTATTCATTCGTTTTATTTCCCTTACCTATAGTGTTGAAATGGAATTTATCAATACTTTAGCATTGTAAGATTTTCAAATAATTTAAAAGAAAAATTATCTTCACTTTAAGCATCGGATGTATCTCTTTTTTTCCATAAACCTGAAACTCAAAACCTGCAGGAATGCCTTCATTTGCTTTATTTCTGACATTAAATCTGCAAAAAGGCACTTTCCAGGTAACCCATCAGCTATGTCACCCTGGGTATTTGGCCAGAGGGCAGTCATGTTGACCCCATCTGCAAAGGCTGGCTAAACTAGAATCTTGGACTATTAGAATCTCATTCATCAAGGTCCACATAAAGTATGGTAGGTGGGAAGCAGGAGGACAGATGGTAGGGTCGGGCGCAAGAAACTTGTTTGTTGACATTGATGTAGACCCTTCTTCTTGCCAGAGTGACTCCATGCACTTATTTTGGCATAGAAGACTAGGCTAAAGCTATCATCTTAATAGAAGGTGAGCTGCAGGCAAACTAGAGAGATCCATGCACAGTAGGTATTTAGAGTTGGCTTAGATTTTATCTATCAGCTTGACTGTCATACATACTTGATTGATGTGCAGCAGGGCTTGAAAGTGCTGCATTGATGTTGAGGACTGTGTCATAAGGTTCCTGATATGGTGCACATGTCTGAATGGAGTTGGACATTGGCTGTCTTTGCCCATGCCAAACAACACCAGACTTCAGTGCATTATTCTGCAGTGGAGTAGCAGATGGTGAGTGCAGACGTTTGGAGGGGGTGTGCCTTCAAACACAATATGGAGCCAGCAAACTTACTTAGAAGGTTATTGCATGTCTTGACTTTGGCAGCTATTTTTTAAGCACTGTTGTTGAAAATCTAAGTTCCATCCATTGTTATTTGCAAAATACTAGGCAAGGTTGGTATTCCAGGGAAAAGAAATGTGAAAACGCAAATACACTGTTCACAATGCTGGTTACAGTTACTTGGGGGTGTCTTCCTTGGTGTTGTCTAAATGGGCCGAGTAAACATTCTCAGATTGATTATTCCTGAAATTGATACCAAAACAATTATTAATAGTAGCAATATAGGTAAATTTTATCAATAAGTCAACAAGGGGAAAGGCCATCAGAGCACTGGGTGAACGCTGTTGTCAAATATGGTATTTATGAGTGACTTTATTTTCTTTGGGTTTTAATTCAGGAAAATTATTGTGTTTTTCAGCACTAAAAAAAAAACAAGTACCTCAATATCTCAATAGATGTTCTTTATGCACAAAAGTATGGAGGTTCACAGATTAAAGAGCACAGTAATTCCACATGTATATGAAAAGTTATTTTTATCGGTGTCTGGTTTTTTTTTCCCTTAAGTGAAATTCTAACCCATATAAATTCATCTTAGGCTTAAAATCACTTTTTTGGTCCAGATTAAAAGGCAATGTATACTTATTGAAAGGATGTATCAAAATAAAAAATATATATAGCGAATAAATTTAAGTCACTTGACACCACCAATCATGGATAAACAATTCTAAGTATTTGCTCTGCTTCTTTCCAGGTATATGGACATTTCTAAAGTGTACAGGTGTTTATATATATGTGTTTGTATATTTCTAAATAACATTTTGTATTGTATAGTCTGTATAGTGATCTCTTCACTTAGCCTAATTTTATTTTATGAAAACGAGTCATAAAATACTTGTTTTCAATAGCTGTGTAATATTGTATCTTAATTATATACCCCAAATTTTTAATTAACTCCTTCATGTTTGACATTTAGGTCATTTTCCACTATTATTTCTCCTACTCTGAGGATCATTTTTATATATAAATTTTTATCTGCGTCTTGGATTGTGTTTATAGCTTACATCCTTAGAAGGTTGATTTCTGGGCTAGAGGATATAAAATTCTCAAGGTTCCTTTGAGAATTCTTCTCCAATTGTATGTAAAAGTGCTTTTCTAACTACATTCTTAACTGTTTTGAATAGTAGCATTTTATAAATATATGACAAATTGTAGGCAAAATAACTGGTCTACATTGTTTTAATTTGCATTGATTTGATTAATAAGGAAATAGAATGTTTTTTACATGTTTGTTTGTCATTATTTTCTTATTTTTATAAATTGTTTGCTTATGGCCTTTACTCATGTTGTTTTACTGATTTGTAAGATTTTATGTGAGAAAATGTTAAATATTTGTATGGCCAATTTCATTTATTTTTTTCCTCTGTGAGTGTGTCCATGACTTTTATCTTCTTTTTTAAATAGCTTGAAATTTAGTAAATATTCACCATTTTTTTCTAGTATGATCATGGTTCTGTTTTATATTTTTAATTGTCTGTCTCTCCCAGAATTTATTTTAGCATGTTATGATGTAAACATCTTACTTACTTTTGTTCTTAATGGTTAATCAATTGTTCCGGAATCATTTCCCCACCGATTTTGATATCATCTTGATTGCCTCCTAATTTTTATCAACATTGGGATCTAGTTCTGGACTATCTGCTTTTTCAGTTCTTTCACCGGTTCCGTATTGCTTCCACTGCAGCTTCAAAATAAGTTTGTGTATCTTTTAGGTCAAATCCTTCCTTATCTTTCTTTTTACAAAAATGCTTTGGCTTTCTTCACCTACTTATTAGTCAGGATTCGTTTAGTTTCTTGAGTTCATAAAAATGTTTCATTGGAATATTTGTTGGAATTGTATTAAACCTATAAATTAGTATTAGTATCTTCGCAATATTCAGTCTTCCCATTCAGAAGCATAGTTTGTTTTCATACATAAATAGATTGTGTCTCTTTATTCATATAGATCCCCAAATTCCTTAGTATATTTAGATATAGGCATACTATGTTCTTGTTAGTGTCCTTGATTGCCTGTATTTCATTTATAATTTTTTGGTAGAAAAGTCACTTCCTATTTATAATCCATATGATCCTCAACTTACGTGGGGTTCCGTTCTGATAAACCCCTTGTAAAACTGGAAAATCCTAAGCTGAACCACTGTAAGTTGGAAACTATCTGTATTTATTATCTAGCTATTTTATTCAGCTCTCTTAATAGTTTTAATAATTTCTTTTAAGTTCTTTCGGGGTTTCAAAGTCATTAAATTATCTCCTAACAAAGATGACTGTCTATTTCCTTTCTTATTTCTGTTTAATATCCTATTTCATTGGCTATAATTTCCAAAACAGTTAAGTAATCATTGTGATAGAGGGCACATTTCTTGTTCTTTATTATTTGGCATTTTCTCTAATTTTTTTTCCATATTTAAGGCAAATATTAGTTGTTGATTTAAGACAGATATTATTTAATATATTGGTAAAATGGATTAAAATACTATTTTCTGAATCCTTATTTGATTATTAGGAATGGGTGTTAACTTTTAGTAATTTTTTTTTCTGGTAAATATTGTCCAGTTGTAATTCATGGACATAGACTTTTCTTGAGATGTATTTTTCAACTCAAATTAATTCATCATACATTTTATTCAGCACTTACTATATGCCAGAAATTGTTCACTAGTCATTGGGAGTAAGAGGCATATCCCTTTCCCTTTAAAACATTATAGAATAATTTGAAATGTGACACTTCAGCAATAGCATAATTGATTTCCCACTATCAAATTGCTCTTGCATAACTAGAAAAAAACTTTATGACCTCATTAAGAAAACTTTCAGAGTTTTTTAAATAACCTAATGGTATTCCATGTCACAATGTGAATTTTTAAAATTGTTTAAATGTAAAATGGTGATTCACAATTGAAATTACGAGTTTTATATTGAAACACCATCGTGTTCAGATTCTAATCAAAAATGTCCGTAAAAGTTTATAATGCCTCAGAAAATTCATAGACTTCTATAATATAGATTGTTTATATTCTGTGTGATTAGGAAATTGGAATTTCTCATCACACCTTACCACTCCTTGTACAGCATGACAGAAATGATATGTGATATTGGGGTAACTCGTTTTCATGATGCTGTCATTGCGGTTTCATTTCTCTGGAGTCCGAATCATCTGTAGGATTTCAGCATGTATTTACATAGCTTTATTTTCAGTTGAAGGGTTTTTTTTGGTATTAATTTTATTGGCTCAGTGTAGTGTAGCATAATCTAACTTGCTTTCCCCATATAATGATATCATTTGTCTTATTTTTGGAAATTCTTTAATGTTGTTCTTTTACATAGTATGCATGAAATGAAGTTAGATTTTTTATATTTCACACAAATATTTATTGAGAACCAATTTTCTGCTCAGAATCATGCTAGTTATTATCAGTTACAACACAGAAAAAGTAAGTCATACTTTCAAGGAACTTACTTTCTAGTTCATAGATAGATACAAATAAGCAAATTGCAAAACTCCTAATGAAATATTTATTTTTATAGAGGCATATATGTATGGCTCTGTGTGTGTATATATAGAGAGATATTTATTTATTTATTTATTTATTTTATTTTGAGACAGAGTTTCGCTCTTGTTGCCCAGGCTGGAGTGCAATAGCATAATCTCAGCTTACTGCAACCTCTGCCTCCCAGGTTCTAGTGATTCTCCTGCCTCAGCTTCCCGAGTAGCTGGGATTACAGGCATGTGCCACCATGCCCGGCTAATTTTATATTTTTAGTAGAGACGGGGTTTCTCCGTGTTGGTCAGGCTGGTCTCAAACTCCCGACCTCAGGTGATCCGCCTGCCTCAGCCTCCCAAAGTGCTGGGATTATAGGCGTGAGCTACTATGCCAGGCCTGATTTATTATGTGTGCGTGTGTGTGTGTGTATAGATATATATATATAATGTATATATATGTTGTATAAATGTATTTCATATAGACATATATAGAGAGATTTACACACACACACACACGGAGTCATATTCTTGTTCTTTTAGCAAATGTGTCAGTTCTTACAAGATTCCTTTTGTATATTTACCTCACCCTGGCCTCTTCATGCTTTTCCTATCATTATTGTACTTTTACAATTGTTTCTTCACTGGCAGCTTAAATAATTTTACTTTTGCAAGATTTTTTTTTATTGTCTTGGAAACTACACTGGATAGACAAATGTCATGCACATTAATCTGTAAGATATTACCAGTGATAATTTGTCTCAAACAAAGGGGACCCTGCTCAGAGTTTGGAAATAGGAATAGTGCAGGCTACTATAGCTGTAGACTGAAAATCATTGCTTTCCGAATCTCCTATTTCATTAAAGTACATACTTGTCTTGATTTTTAGAACTATTCAAAAAGAATTAACATGCATAGTAGGAAAACCCAAAATGTGAACAGTGAAGTTATCATCTCTATTAAATGGGGATTTTAGCGGTAAGCTTTGGTGTATTAAGGAAGAAAACTCCCATACTTTGAGTTTTCATGAGATTTTTATTTCATAGGCCGATCCATTTTAACATTTAGCATTTGGCATATATTCTAAGGTTTAGTCTTAAAAATTTATCAACTTTGAAAATTTATATCTCCCCTAAATTTTTAATGTCTGCATTGAATAATGTTTGTCACAGACCACAATACCTGTCCCTGTGGAATGGTTATTCTATCTTAATTCAAAAGTAATACTATTGATTAGATAATACTTACAGCTTCCAAACTTCAAGGCATTTTTTAGCCACCATTTCTCCTTAACCTAACTCTGAGCTTCCTGTGTGGTATCATTTGTTTGAGGTCTTATTAAAATGTAAATAAATTGCACCCAGCACACTTCCTCTATTTGCCCAGCTTGTTACTATATCGAAACAACTGTCTTAATGAAACACATATTGATGTATTGTGTATTTCCGTATTAAACAAAGTGAAGAGGAAGTTATATGAATATATAACAGAGCCCACTTCATAACAGTTTTTGTTAAAGCATTTTATAAATTGGAGATAATCTGAGCCATGGGAGGTGATGTAATTCTACATGACAGAGTTCACAGAAAGAGGATAGCTCCTCAGACAGAATAAGATTAGACTCTTGAGAGAGATGCATTGGGGCTTTTATGGCACTTTACCTTTATAGGCATAGCTGACTCACAGTTCTCCATATTAATATTGTAGTGTTGTAGCAAAGATAGTAAAAATAAAGAAAAAAGAGTATTTTCTCAACTAATGTATCTTTGGCATTGATATGAAATTTTTGACTTTTAAGCATCAAACTTACCATTTTATTTTGTTCATCTAAAAGCTACTTCTAACCTCCATATTATTTCAGAGAAATGGCTTAATACTTACTTAGTAGCAGGTTGTGTGTGTGTGTGTTTTGTGTGTGTGTGCGTGTGTGTATAAAATCTCCGTAAGACATGGTTGTATAAAACCAAATTCATGAAAGAATAAGCAATAACAATGAGTAGTATCATGAATAATGATCAATAGCAGGGCTATTAAATATAATAGTACTTGATCAATTACTAAGTTAATTTGATAGAAAACAATTGTTATAGAAATACTTGAAATATTTCAGTTGCTTAAGCACAATACCAAATAGTAAAAATAGGAGGCTACTCATTGTGTGCAAGGGAAAATGGGTAAGCCAAATTGGGATTAAAATGTGTCACATTGGAATGAAATCCTGAAGGTCCAGTAGTGGTTTATTGTCTCTGTGTCATCAGACTATCGATGCTCGTAATTTTTTCATTATACTTTCTGTATTTTCAGTGTACTGTTTTGTTTATTTTGTTTTTGCCATGGGCATGTATTAGTGTCATAGTCACAAAAAGTTAATGTAAAATGTGTTATGTATAGCCTACCTGTAGATAATTCATTAAGACGTAACTACTAATATATAAAATCTGCCTGAAGGAATGGGAGCCAGAAGCTAAATTTAAAGGAAAAGTATTTTATTGTACAAATAATCCATTGTCTCAGAACTTAACATTCTATTTTTGAAACATTCTTTAGTGCAAGTCATGTAGACCTAAGCTCATGAGGTTAGTCATTACTAGGAGGTTACCTGAATATTTATGTTACATGTAACAGCTAGAGAGCCAGCTAATATTAATAAGATTATTTATATTCTGCTAGAGGTACTATAGAAACATATTATAGAGGGCCTCTCTTATCTTATATAGAGGTTTAATACAACTTAGAAAAAAGCTGCCTGTTTGGACACCTTTGTGCAAATTATTAAAAGAAACCCTTTACTCAAGCAGATGCAGCTTGGGCTAGGGACCATGGGTTATTGAGTGGAACACACTCCTGGACTAGGTGCCTTGGGCAGGGTACAAACTATATAATCAGTTGGGTCTGCTCTATGTTATATGCCTTATTAGTTATTTGAAAATGGTTGGTGTTGTTCCATAGGTCCCAAATTATTTTATTCTTGCACAGAAAGGCAAGAATCATCTTCAGGTGACTTAGCAAAGAGGTGGTTAGCTAAGCTTTAAATTAATATTGAGCTCTGATGATACAAATCTGTTACTTTGTCTCAGACAAATTTAAGGCAGATTTGAAGCTATTCTGATTTGAATAGCTTTGAAGGTAGAAGAAAACTAAAGTCACCAAAAAAACATAGATGAGTTTATAGAAGATCTAAAGTTGATATTTTCAAATTGCATCTGAAATGTTGGGATATCATATAGTAAATTTAGATGAATTGTTACATGGAAGGGTAGACAGACAAATATACAGTAGAGGCAGACATCTCTTTGTTACAAAAAGAAATTGAGATAGCTTAAATGATACATCTATGAACAATGTAAATATATTTATATAGAAATATATTTGTATAAATATAAATGAAAGTAAATGAAAGATATAATATAAATTAAGTAAATAAAAAATAAAATGGGTAAACAGTGGAAAAACATGAGAAGGGTGCAAGAATTTGACCTACATTTGAAAAGCATCCTATAAAGAATCTTATGTACATTTACAGATTGGGCTCTGATTATATATTTTAAAGAAATACAATGCTGATACTAAGAAAAACAAATCTTCCTAGGATGCTCTTCAGTATGTATAGGGATCACTGTATTATAATGTAAATATCAAGATAAATATTAACTTTCATTAGCAACAAAGGATATTTTATAGAAATTCTACTTTGTAGTCCTCAATGTAGACTGACAACATCTTATTACTGTGAACTTTAGTATTCCCATTCTTAAAAGATTTGGACCAAATAGACAACACTTCTCATAGATATAATTCATTGAATGACAGTGAAGTCTAGATTATCTAGATTATATTAGATTAGATTATCTGGATAGTATTACTTGAAATACAACTATTTTTGTTATTATTATTATTTGAGATGGGGTTTCACTCTGTCACCCAGGCTGGAGTGCAGTGGTGCCACCTTGATTCACTGCAACCTCCGCCTCCCAGGCTCAAGCGATCCTCCTGCCTCAGCCTCCCAAATAGCTGGGACTATGAGCATGTGCCACCATGCCCAGCTAATTTTTGCATTTTTTGTAGAGACGGGATTTTGCTGTGTTGCCCAGCCTGCTCTCAAACTCCTGGACTCATGTGATCTGCCCATCTCAACCTCCCAAAATGCTAGGATTACAGATGGGAGCCACCATGCCCAGCCTATTTTTTGTTATTATTGTTAATTAATAGCAGAAATAGTAATCAAGTTGGGATAGGGTTGATATCCTTTTATAGAAATTGCAAAGCCTAATAAAAACAATCGCTGGAGAGGTTTGCTGGAAAAATACCATTCCACAGGAACAGAAATCTGTTTAAATATTTGTTTTGAATCCACTCGAATGTATACACAATAGGAGTTTGAGGCTTCAAGTTTCTTTTGCATTGCAGACTGGATATTGCCCTATTGATAACCTTATACAACAAGGTGATGGAGTTTCATCACATTCTCCATCATCAGACTTACATCTTTAAGCAATGTGTGTGATGTTTCAAGGTTTTGTTTCATGGATTAGATTTCTTGTTTTCCCAACAGAAACAGTAGTCTTTACTATTACATGTTCCTAGATTAAAGGTTTTGACACTTTAATGAGATGAAGTTTGGTGAATACTTTGATTTCCTCAACATTTTGTAAAAGTGAAGTATTATGTTGATCCAAAAATATCAGTAAGATATTCATAATTAATGCTTTATACATTCTTAATTTCTCCTGAACAAAGTTTGCTGATTTTTTTTCTTCTATTTCAGTCTCTGAAGAAAAATGAAAGCTTAGATAATTCATAGAAGCAGATATTATATGTTTATCTCTTTTCATGTGATAGGAGTTATTTTGTAAATCTGTACATAATTTAAATGCTCTAGGGAAGTCTATTCTCAAGGGGACTTTATTGTGGATCATCATGTAAAGGAAAAATTATTTTATAGTAAATATTATTCTCTATATCTATATGGGAACTTTCTGATTTACAAGTTATTTGAGTTCCAAAAGGAGCTTATTCCCTTTGTATGTTCCCAAGGAAGTATAACCTGAGTGAGCACAGGAATCTGTGAGAAAATAAGCTGGCAAATACTAACCTGATCCAAGTAAGTATTTGGACCTACTTAGATCTCTGAGCTATTATTGTTTTGTATAAGATTAAGTCTAAATGACATATTCTTTACAATTGCTTAGAATAGATTTATTCCAACTCAGTCCAGCTCCAAAGTTCATAGCAACTCATTATTAACCAAAGTAATTCTAGTCCTTCTTGCTGAGTGGTTTCTCCAAACTCTATAAAGTGAGGCGAAATTATTTATCTCCCATGGGAGAATTTTGGTAACCTTATATCTATATCCCATACACTTCCCTAGAAATCCTTAATCCCCCCCACGCCCCTGCAAACCTTTAAACCTTCTAGAGATGTAGTAGGAGGGGCAGTTGAAGATTTTCTGTACACATGTAATTATTATGAAAATGTTCATTCAATGGCAGTTAGACTCCCTCCACCCCCACCCCAAATGCATGCCTACCTGCAGCTAGGCCCCTGATTCCTGCAGTACTAAGAAAAGAGTTAGACAATGGTCATTCGCTGAAGAAATGGCATAAGTCGTTTATGCCCATTATAGATTAAAAGGTCATAAATCATATCACAGAAGCTGGATACTTTTGGGAGCTAAAGGGGCCAAATTAAAAGTTACGTTGGGACAACTAGCACAATTAGGAACCCACAGTGTTTTAGCCAGGACTGCTTCCTCCAATTACCCCTCCCCACAGTTCCGTTGGATCAAAAGTTCTGCCAGGGCAGGACAAGTCATGAAAACCCACAACTTCACTGCTGAAAGTGGTTGATTTGATAATTTGATGGAGCAGAACATGGAAAAACCCCATGCCCTTAGGTGTGGTCAAAACAGTGACAATCTCAGGGGCAAACAAGCAAGGAGAATAAACATCATATGTAGCCTGAAGTTACAGTTCAGAGTAGAAAAGAACTGGCAGATTGGTCAGAAATTTAGCAGGGAGAATTGGAAAAGGATACTATCATAGTGAACCTTGGTAAACTACCACATATTCCTAGAGGTCTGAAAGGCTACACACATACTTTGGGGAAGACCAGAGGAGGACCAAGATGTCCACTTATCCTTAGCTGAACCTAAGGCTTTGGGCACACAGAGAGAGGATAAGAGAGAACAAATGGAAAGTAAAAATTAAAAAAAAGACTTCTAAACTGCCTGAATTTTGAGTGCATTCTCCACCCCCCCCACACATATATATCAACTAGAGGTGTTAGTTAGCATAATGGCCATAGGTGTTTAAGTACAACCTGTGACTGATCGTTGGCTGACCACTAAACTGTTAACACAGGGGAAAGTCCTAGCTTAAAAACAAAAATGGAAATTACACAAACTGAGCAGAAACATCAACCGTGGCACAGCATGGGGAAGACAGGCTGCACAGAGTTACGTTAGGTAAGTCCTAAATAAACAAACACGGCAATAGCAGCAACAACCCTCAACAGAGAAAAGTCAGAAGCCAGAGTTGCTGTAATATAGTATATAAAATGTCAGTTTTCAAGAAAAAAATGAGACATGTAATAAACAGGAGTGTGACTCATACCCAATGTAAAAAGCGATTAAAAGAAAGTGTCTGAAGAAAAATTAGAGATTGTATCTGGGTTGAAGTGGAGACAGCAGATGTTAAACTTAGCAAACAAAGAGTTGAAAGCACTATTAGAAATATGTTCAAATAACAGGAAATCATGTTAAATAAAGTATTACTGTAATTACTCTTTAGAGAGTATCAGTATAAAGATAAGTTATTTTAAAAGGAACAAAAATTCTGGAGTTAAAAAATATAATAATGGAAATAAAAAATTTACAAGAGAGTCTCAACAGAATATTTGAGATGGCAGAATGAACAAACAATGAGATTGAAGATCAATTAATAGAAATGATCTGATTTGAAGAGAAGAAAAAAAAAATGAAAAAAATGAGCAGAGCTTTGGAGACCTGTGAGATACCATCAAGTACACTAACATATCTCTAATGGTAGAGAAGAGGAGGAAAGAAAGAAAGGGCTCAAAAATATTTGAAGAAATAATAGCCAAAAACTTCCGAAATGTGATGAATAACATTAGTCTACACATTTGAGAAGCACAAAACTCTATGTTGGATAAACACAAAAGCATCTGTAAATAGACACATTATAGTCAAACCTTTGAAAGAAAAAGAGAAAATTTTGACAGTAACAAGAAAGAAAAAGACTATTAGATACAGGAAAACAACACTATGATTAACAGCTTACTTCTCATTAGAAACAAAGCCAGAAGGCAGAGGGATAACGTATTCAGTGTGCAGAAGGAAAAAAAAAGGGAAAATGTCATTTAGGAATTTTATATTTAGCAAAAGTGTTCTTCATACAGAAATATAAAATAAGGATATCCCAAATAAACCAAGACTGAGACAATTCGCTGCTAGTAGACCTGCCTTACAAGAAATACTGAAGGAAATCCTTTAAGTGGAAATGAAATGACAAAAACATATCTAAAATTCACCTAAACAAAAGGACCTCATCATGTCATTATGTAGTTAAGTATAGACATAATATAAACATAAAACTAAATTCTATTTAAACAGAAGGAAGGAAATAACAAAGATAAGAACAAAAATTAATGAAATAGATAATGAAAATAATAGAGAAAATTAATGAAACCAAAAGTTAGTTTTTTGAAAAGATAACCAAAACAGTTTTTCTTTTGCTAGACTGATCAAGGAAAAAGGAGAGAAGATGACAGATTACCAAAATGAGGAATCAGAGAGAAGGTATCACCACCAGTCCCATAGAAATGAAAAGGATTATAAAGTATAATTATAGTTTATACTATACTATAAACAAATAGTATAACCTCATAATCATTCTCATTTCTATAGGGTTGGTGGTGATACCTTCTCTCTCATTCCTGATCTCATACTATACTGTGAACAAATATTATAACCTCATAATCCTTTTCATTGCTTGATAGAAATACAACCTGTGACTGATCATTTGTTGACCTCAATTGTCATTGCTTGACAATTAGACAATTGTTAGCAACTGGACAGTTGTTAGCAGTTAGCTGGATAAAATCTTAAAAATGTACACATTACCAAAACTGACTCAAGAGGAAATAGAAAATATGAACAGACTCATAATAGTTAAGAGATACAATATATAGTTAGGAGAAAATCCTAGGTGTAGATGGCTCCACTGGTGAATTCTATCCATTACCAATCTTTCACAAACTTTTCTAGAAATAGAGCAAGAAATGTCATTTTTCAGTTATTTCTACAATATTACACTGAGAGCAAAGCCAGACAAAGACATCACAATGAAAGAAAACTGCAGACCAGATTCCCTCATGAATATAGACACCAAAACTCAACAAAATATTCACTAACCAAATGTGGCAAAGTAGAAATGCATTATACAGTCTGACCACAGAGGATTTATCCCAGGAATGCGAGTTTCACTTCACATCCAATAATTAATTAATGCAGTATACCAGATTAATAGAAAAAAGAAAAAAAAAACCACATGACCATTTCAATAGATAAACAGAAACATTTGAGAAAATCCAGTATCCACTTGTGATATAAACTTTCAAAAAAGGAATAGAAGAGAACTTCTGTAACCTGACAAAGGACATCTATGAAGAACTTATAACTAATGTATGTAATGATGAAAACCTGACCGATATACTCCTAGGATTGGAAAAGAGGCAAGGTTGTCAGTTTTTATGTCTTCTATTCAACATTGTACAAGAGATTCAATCCAGTCCAGAATGATAAATACAAGAAAGAAAGAGAGAGAGAAACAAATTAGAGGGAAAAGAAAGAAGAAGAGAAGAAGAAAGGAAGAAGAAGGAAGAGGAAGGAAGAAGAAGAGAAGAAGAAGAAGGAAAGGAAGAAGGAAGGAAAGGAAGAAGGGAGGGAGGGAGGAGGAGAGAAGGAGGAGGAGGAGGAGGAGGAGGAAGAAGGAAGAAGAAGGAGGAGGAGGAGGAGGAGGAGGAGAAGGAGAAGGAGAAGGAGGAGAAGAAGGAGAAGGAGGGGGAGCAGAAGGGAAAGAAAAGGGTAGACAGACCAGCAGAAAGAAACAATCAATGGCATACAGATTGGAAAGTAAAAAGTAAAACTAATTCTTTGCCGACAATATAATCCTGTACGTAGAAAGTTCTAAACAATGTATGTACACCTCCCCCACCACACACACATGAACTAATAAAGGAATTCAACAAGTTAACTGGATATAAAAAGAGATATTGTACAGAAATCAATTATATTTCTGTATACTAGCAACAAACAATGAAATTAAGAAAACAGTTCAATTCACAATCCTGTGAAAAAGAATAAAGGTGTTTTTACAGAAATTGACAAGCTAATCCTAAAATTTACATGAAGATGCAAAAGACCCAAAATGGTGAAAATAATTTTGAAAAAGGAAAACAAAATTAGATAATGTACAATTTCTGCTTTTAAAACTTACTATATAGAATATGATATTGGCATACAGATCAACGGAATGGAATTGAAAGTTCAGAGAATTAACCATTATATTTTTCATCAATTAAATTTGACAAAGGTGCCAAGGCAATTTGTCAGGGGAAGGGATAGTCTTTTCAATAAGTAGTGCTTTTGTAATTGATGCTAGGATTATATACAATATAAATAAATATTCATGAACCTAGGACTGTAAAAAACATAGATTCTTATTTCATATCGTGCATAAAATTAAATCATGGGCCTAAATGTAAGAGCTAAAATTATAAAATTTCTAGAAGAAAACAGGAGAAAATCTTCATGACTTTGAGTTAGAAAAAGTTCTTAGCTGTCATACCAAAAGCTTGATTCAATAAAATTCTTGGTGATTAGGATGTCAACAAAATTTAAAACTTTTGCACTTCAAAAGACCCATTAAAGAAATGAAATGACAAACCAAAGACAGGGGGAAAATATTTGCAAGACTGTGATTTGCAAATCATAATCTGATAAAAATTTTTATGCATAATATATAAAGAATTCTTCAATAATAAAAAGACAAGCAACCCAGCTAAAAATTGGGCAAAATATTTGACAATTCACCAAAGTGATTCACCAAAGAAGATGAAGTCATGCCTAATAAACACTTGAAAACATGGCCAACATTATTATTTCCAGGGAAAAGTAAATTAAAGCCATAAGATACTACTTCACAACCACTAGCTATAATAAAGACAGATAGTAAAAAGTGTTGGAAGATGAAGACAAATTAGAAGCCTCCTATATTATTACCAGGGGAAATGTAAGAGTATAATCACTTTGGAAAATGGTTTGGAAGTTTCTTAAAAGTTAAAATAAACTTACACTTATGATCCAGCAATACCACTTTAAGGTATCTAAGAGGGAAAAAAAATGTGTCCACACAGAGACGCATTTTATGTGAATGCTCTGGCAGCATTATTCATAACAGTAAAAAACTGGAAACAATTCAGATGTCCATTGGCTGATGAATGGATAAAACAAATGTGTTACATCCATACAATGGAATGGTATTCATCAACAAAAGGTAATAGACTACTGCTACATGCCACAACACAAATGAATCTTAAAAATGAATTGTGATAAGTGAAAAAGCTACATGAAAGAGATCACATATTATTTGATTGCGTTAATAAAAATATCCAGAAAGGGCAAATTTATAGAGACAGAAAATATTTGTTGTCTGGGTCTAGGGACTGACTGCCTAAGGGTATGAAGGATCGTTGTAGGGTGACAATAATATTCTAAAAATGAATAATGGCGATGGTTATACAACTCTAAATTTACTTAATGTCATTGAGTTGTACACATAACAAGAGTGGATTGTATGTTATATAATTTATATCTCAATAAACTGTTAACAAATGAAATTATGCTTATTAAAACTAAGAGAAGTATAGAGAAATCTGGCAGACATTCTCTTAAGCAAGTGACCAAAGTTAACATACCCAGAGATATCATATACTTTGATATTATGTTAGAAGAAGGGCACATCACCTCTTTTGTATTCTTCTCTAAACCTATAATCCTAATCTAGTAATGGACAAATCAAAGTTCTAAAAGATTTCACAAAATATCTGACCACTAGTCTTCACAATTATCAGTCATGAAAAACATGGAATGACTCAGAAACTATCACGGATCAGAAGAGACTAAGGAGACATGGCAATTAAAATGCAGTATGGTATCCTGGATTGGATTTTTGGAACAGATAAAAAAAACATATTAATGGAAAAATCGATGACATCTGAATAAAGTCTGTAGTTTAGTTAATAGTATTGTATCAATATTAATTACTTAATTTTGTCAAATTTACCATGGTTATGTAAGATATTAACATTAGGAGAAACTAGTGAAGGAAATATGGGAACTCTCTGTACTATCGTTGCAACTTTTCCATAATTCTAAAATTGTTCCAAAATACAAAGTTAAAATTTTAAAAAGCGAATGGAGAATTTACAGATTAAAGGATAATAATCATTCAAATATAATGTGTAGATCTTATTTAGATCTTGATTCAAACTAACCAGCTATGAAAAGTAAAGACCATTTAAAAGTCAGTCATTTAACATGGACAGGATATTTAATGACATTAAAGAATTACTATTATTTTCGATGTGGAATGATATTAGTTATGATTGTCATCTTTCAGTAACACATAGTAAAGTATTCATGCCTAAAATAATAAGCTATGTGGGATTGTCTTTTAGATCTGGTGGAAGAAAAAGTAGTGAGAGTGTAATTGGAAAAACAATTGACTATGGGTGATGGGTACTAGAGAGTTCATTTTGCTATGTTCTGTACTCTTGCATATATTTGAGTTTTTTTATAATAAAAAGTTTTTAAATACTGAAAAGAAACAAATACTAAAATAAATAATTAAAGTATTATAATTAGCCTTCTATGCTGACCACACACAGGGCTGTCTCTTAAAAATCAAATCTGTACAATGTCTGAATAAATAAATCATAGAGATGAGTGAACTCTCAAAAGCACTCGGAGCAAGATACAACCAGTACTGAATAGTTGGAAGAGCAATAAGAGAAGTGCCTGAATTAACACAGACCCCCTAAGCTGGAATGCTTTGTTGTTCTTTCCTTGAAGTTCTGTGACCTGGTGATATCTAAAACTCCTTCTGTGTGAGGATTGTAAAAAGTAGAATGTGGTCAGAAGCAGCCCTTTGTTTGTAGTCAGTGGTAAGATCTATAGTTCTCACCCCCCTTCAGTTTTTTTTTTTATTGACTGGGGACTTTGTTTGTGGCCTTGTGACTTACAAGATAGGTTACTGTAATATAATGCATTTGCTATTTCTCTGGAAAGCCATTCAAAATCTTTAAGGAGTGCAGAATGTACACTCTTTTGCTAAAGGGTCTCTGCCAGAGAAGCATTCTTCCGGATTTTGTAATTTGCATTGATTACTGAGCTGTTGCTCAGTGCATCATTGGATGGTGACTGTAATCTATAAAGCCTTACATAGTTTTGTTCTGATTAAAGAAGTCTGACACTGGTTGTCAATTTTAATAATGACTGAGATTGATCTATGTGACTTAAAATTTTAACAGATTTTGGAACCTGAAATGCGAGAAGCAAGTTTTCTTATTGATGACACATACTCAGTAAATCTATTTTAAAGGTGGGTTCAGTGTACAGCAGTGAATTTGAATTAAAAAATACAGAAAGTTGAAAACAGACAAAAGTGCCCAAAATAAGGTATTTGTTCTGACTTTCTGTTCCTTCATCTCACCTGACATTCCCTCAGAATATTTTACATCCTTGATGACCAGTCTTTTAAGCAATTCTACCTGATAACCCCACTATATAGTGACAGAGTTACTGATTTGTTCATGAGGAGATAAGAAGAGGAGCACTATTCATATCAAAGACAACTGGTCCCACTTCCAGGTCCATCTTTGGGCCAAGATATGTAGTCGCCAACAGTGAGTTGGCGACTATATTTTTTGAGTCCTGGCGCAAAGTAAGATCCATCTGTTTTGCCCAGCCGTTTGCCTGAGTGCCACAAAATGGTCCTGTTATTAGTCTTATTTGTGGTCCTATTTGAGGTTAGGTATAATGTAAATAAATTTCAGTTCTCCTCATGATGAATACAGCATGGGAATAATGGGGTGGTATTGGTAGTTGTAAGTGATGTTGAGTCTCTATTTTTTCAACTGCTCTGTTTTCTTTGGATTGGGAAACAGACATTTAAGAATGAGTTTGTCATCTGGAAGGATAGTTGTGACCAAGTTTCCCTCAACAGGATACAAGATGTTATTTTTGAGCCTCATTACCCTCACCAAGAGAAAAAAAAAAAAAGAAAGAAAAAGGAATAAGAAAGAAAGTGAAAGTAGAGAAGAAACATGCAGAAATAGGAGAAAAAGATCAAAGAGGAGAAGGAGAAATGGCATGGAGGAGGGGGAAAATGAAAATTGGTACACTGACCATCTATTCATATAATTGATTTAATTATTTTGAGCTGATAGTTCAATTCATTCAACATCTGGCAAATTGAGGAAAAGGAAAACTGACTGATTGAATTGAATTACTAGTTGTCAGTTAAATGTTTATATATAAATATTCAGCCTAGTTTCTATCACCTTTTCATGTCTAAACTAGAAAGTGAATTCGTTTCACTAACCATATTTTGTTGGTGAGTAGAACAATGCCAGTTGGTGGTTCAGATTTATCCAGAGGTGGGCAGTTTTTACATTTCTGAATCATTTTTCAGAGATTATTGTTATTCAATATATTTATATTGTATAATTGTATAATTTCTGAGCACAAGTTATTTTTGTCAGTTTCTTTTATGAATGTTTTGCTGCCTTAAAAGGAAATATGTGCACTCCCCTCCTCTCATTCAGTTGTCCCTGGTGACGCCTCCATAATTTCTGCCTTTACGCTGGTTCATTTTTAGCCTAATTCAGGCATGTGAGAGGAGGGGGAAAAGTTTAGTAGTCAATGTCAGTGATTTTTTCTTTTAAATCTGATCTCATTCATGAGTGAATTTAGCATGAACCTGAGCATGTTTACACTTAAAATCTATGTACATCAAATAGACCAATTACCCAAAATATTCCTCTATACATTTCAAGAGAAAAAGAAAACAGGAATCACAAGTAAGAACTACATATGCTTTCTAATAATAGTACAGTTTCAGGGGTGATTTGTGATTATGCTCTCCTATGGGGAAATATTAAAATATTACCTTGCACTAATGTGAAATTGGACATAAACATATGACATTTAGTGTTACAAATATATAGAAAGTATTCTGCCATGCTATGAAATGAAAGAAAGCTAGTTATATTACCTCATTTATATTTTAAAACTAAATTTTCTAAATCCCATTGTATCAGTTTTCAAAGCTAAAAGTAAGGATGGTTTAATTCTACTGTGTGATTTTTTTAATTTAAAAAATACTATTATTTATAGATGGTGTTGTTTGAAGAAAGAAATGATTGAAAAAATAGTATAATATTTTAAGCCCAATATTTATTATACACTTGGAGCTCTTAATGCCTGGATTCTCACTTAATTTAGAATTAAAAATACGTATTTAAAAAATAAGCAATGTGGTTACAGTTATTTAAACCAGGGAGTCTTGTTCAGACTCTCTTGATCTTCCTGTGCTGCTTCAAACAGCAGTGGCTGCATGTGACAAGATGTACAATATGATGTGAAATGGGGCACGCTAAACCCATAATACAGTACATTTCAATGGCCATTTTGTGTTGTTAAATATGTTCGTTTAGCCCTACTTCACCATCTATCTCACCAGCAATTCAGTCACTGGAAAGTAGCAGATCTAGCATTTTTTACAATTCTATTTGAAATCATAATTTCTCTTTAATATGGGTATTCAGATACATAGATTTTCTTCTTTATTCCCTGAACTTAATATTTTCTGTAATCTTTAGGCTGTAAAAATTGTTTAGGAGTTTTTTTTTTTTTATCAGAATATAGCTAAAATTCAGAAACATTGAGTTTCTAGTCATATCATTATGAAGTCCTTAACATGGAGGCATATTTTGTTTTTCAAAATTGCTTTTTTTTCTCCTCTTTAGATCCTTTTCTTTTCATTAAAAAACTACTCCGGGAAGAGGGATTTTTTTTTTTTTTTTTT
>NW_016817363.1:552539-566808 GCF_001698545.2 Rhinopithecus bieti | reverse complement strand
AAAAAAAAGAAAAAAAGAAAAGCCACGCTTGACTGATAATGCATTGCTTTGGATGGTGAAACATTATGAAAGTTTAATTTTTAATTAAATCTGAAATACCAATTATAACTGAAAGAGATTTTAACCTGTTTCTTTTCAGACTGCCTGAAGTTACATTTAGAGACTGAAATCACTGCACCTTAAAAACAAAAGATTGAGCTGCACTGTATTCCTGTAAGTCAAAGCTTCCTGTACCTTCTTCTGTGTTTCTGTGACCAACCCAAAAAAGGACAAAAACATTGGCAACATAGTAACCAGACACGAGTAAAAATTTGATTTTCCCTGAAGAAATATATGTTTTAAAGATTTTTTTTTTTTTAAAAAAAAAAAAAAAAAAAGTTGTTGGTCTCAATATTCAGGATGTCTTTTTTATCCAACCTAAATTGTGAATCCTTTCTTTTGGCTGGTTTGAATTTCATTAGAGAGGGTGTCACCCACTGTGCATGAGCACAGTGACACACACCCTGTCTGGAAAGATTCTTGCATTTTTTTTTTTTTAAACCACTCTCACTGAAGGTAAAAGATTTCTTACGGAATCAAAGTAGATTTCTTTTTCCTTTGTGATGTCATTAGAAGTTTTTAGCCTTTGTGTCAATGGAAATGGAGAGAAATAAAGTTCATGATGACATCACAAGATTCTGTTGCCTTGAGGACTTTGGGCAAAACTAAGTAAAATGCATAATTCCCTTGTGTGCGTGTGTTCCCCATTCTGCTACGAAGCAGTCAAAATAGCACATCTTATGTCTTCCCGTGAGCTACAAGGCTGTCTCTCAGAGCCCCATTGTTCCATAAATGCATGTCAGAGTCTACCACAGTCTGGTCTACCCTTATTTAGCTGCTGTTTTGTCAATGTACTTGGAAGAACAATTAACATTTGGGATTTCAACGTCTGAATAACAGGCAGTGAATAGAACCCAAGCATATAAAAGATTCAGACGCCCAGGGTAAGAAAACAGAAGCTTATAGTTGGTGAAGAAAAAAAGAAAAGCATTTTTAATGCTGCACTCAAAGGTTGTGAAATACTACAAGGAAAGTCAATCTGTTTTATTTTAATTTTAGATCAAAATGTACATTTTGGTAATAAAATCCAGAAGCTTATGATGTCTTCCTCAGTTTTACAGTTTAATGTATTGCAAGTTTTTTCACTAAGAGTCTTAAAACACTTAACCTTCCATTGTTGGAATGCCAGATGTGGAGTCTACTGCATCATGGTTTTTAGAGTGTCACAGCCCCCAATCAACAGAGTACACTAAAGGTGATTCAGACAATGGCTTCCATTTTTCACTCTAGTTCACTGCATTTTTGTTGACTGTAGTTCTTGTGTGTTGAGAGTAGACAGTTCTGGAATTGCTTACATGTCTCTGCCTGTGGTGTGAATTCCTGCTAAGTTCATTTTTGTTAAGAGATGATGCATTGACAGAGCAAGGTCACCTCACTGTCATTGCATCTGGTGAAACGAAGGAGAGTTTGGCAGTTTGTGTATGTCGTCCACTGAGCATGGTGCCTGGCTGATATCAGTGAATAAATGATGATTATTGTTATTGTTGTCATAACTACAACAGTTCAAACCCACAGACAGTAAGGTCTCTAAGAGCAGGGGCTCTTTCTTACTCATTTTTGTAATTCCTAACCCTTGATACAATAATATGTAATCATGAAACAGCTGTTATTAGTTTAATTTCAAAACTTTTTAAAAGTCAGAAATCCAGGGTTCATGCTATCAGAGAATATTTATTGTAAACACAGGTCGAATACAGTTTTTGACAGTCAGGAAGAAGATGGTCAAGGAATTTGCCAAACACAACCTTTCTGCTTATCATATCATACGAGGCATCCATCTCCCAGCCCCTTACCTCATTGACTTTACATTTTTTTTTCCTGACCAAAGTGAGAATTGCCCATTCATACCACATCCTTTTCACCCATGAAATGGTCTTCAGCAGTTTTCCACTTAAGTTGTGTGTTTTATATTCCACACAGTAGAGTTGACTCCACAGATAAATGTGCCCAATTCCAGGGTAGATGATGCTCTGATACCTCAGTTTGCCTTATTGCCATATGATAGATTTTGTTTCAGGGAAACGGGACAAGTGGTACAATAAATATTGGGTCAAGAGACCAGGGATTTGGGAAGGAACCATTAGCAGAATGTACTTTTAGTGCATAAAATGCTAGGACCAACTTTTCAACACTAATATGACCACAGTATTCTTTAGAACTCAGAACCATTTGACACCTTCTAAGTTCAGTTTCCTGTTTGTTTGTTCGTTTGTTTGTTTGTTTGTTTGTTTTCTTTTTTACATACATTTCTCTGTCCCTCTTCCCCACCATCACTTTTTAAAATTTATTTCCAAAAGGGATTCTTTCATTTTTATTAAATGAGCTTCTGGTGATGCAAATTAAGGCTCTCATAAAACTTGACCTCTGAGGCAATACTAAAATGATGTTCAATAACATTTAATGACATAGAAGAATTTTATAAAAACATTTTATATATTTTAAGATTAAAAAGTTTAGGCAAATGTAAGGGCAGAGCATTGCCAAACATTATAGTGGGAAAGGATGTAAGAAACAAAGTCTAATCACTTCATTTTTAAATAAGTAAATTGAGGCACAGGGTAGGGCACAAACGTTACACAAAGCATATTGACCACCATCACGGGTCATCCTTAGAGACCTAGACATGGTAGTCTATCTGAATTTACAATCTGAGGCTTCAACCTTTCCTCTACAGTCAGGGTCTGAGAAATGTTTCCTGAGGAACAAATTCCCTTGGGTTCATTTATTGAGACTTGTTGAACTGTAGTCCCTATCATCAAAATCTCAAATTCATATATAAAGGAGTATCCTGAAAACATTGGTTGTTATCAAAAGGGGTTTTTGTTTGTTTGTTTGTTTTTGTTTTTGTTTTTTAAATTTTGTTCCTGGTATCATGCCTTTGGTTGAGCAACGAGTCCTGTAGAGGCAAATTTATTTGGTAGACTTATTATTCTTTATGATGATTTACAAAGTGGACATAAGACCACTAGAAACTCCAGTAGTTTAATTGGGCTTGCAGGCATGATGAAACCAGTAATCTGAACAGAGCCATTGTGACGTGGAATTCAAACTTCCCAAGGATGTGCACCATGCATGGTGTCAGAGTGTCACTGTTGCCAGGGTCATTTCCTTCACAGGCACGTTTTCCAGAGTCGGAAAAAAAAAAGAAATAAGCTTTAATATTTTAAAATGAATTACTTGCTCTGGTCATTTGTTTCACATTGCTTTCATTGGATTCTGTCATTTACCGATCCAAGGAGGCTATGGTAAAAACCTTTCTGTTATTTTACCCAAAGCTAAATTCTGTACATTTTCTAGTTTCTTCCATTATTTTAATTAACCCATCCAGGCCTTCCCTCTCTCTGCCATATACTGAAAGTCAGTGGCCTGAGTCTTTATGCCTCAAAGAGAAAGAGACAATAGTTCTGCCCTTTAAAAATTCCATGGAAGCTTTGGCATATAGAGAAGAAGGAGGAATCGAGACATGGCGATACCAGAGCAGGGTCCTAGATGTAGATGTCCGACAAAGTTCTCTCTTCAAACCTCTTCTCCCTTTTCTTTATAATAGTGAATTAATATTCTGTGCCTCCTATGAACAAAATATTTTACCAAGAAACACAGATAAATAACACGTATTTTCTGTTATTAAGGAATTCATAATTTATCTGGGAAAAACACATCTTTCTTATAGACAAAACGTTATATGGTATAGCAGAGGAAGTAAATGGTCATCATTTTTTTCTGGACCGTGAAAGAATAATGTGATACTATCAAGAAGCCTATAAATGAAAGTCAAGAGAACATTGAATAGTATTGGTGTGATTTCAGAATGCTTGTTGGGGCCAGTGACTAGAGGAGGAATTGGATGAGAACCATAATGTATGGGAGGATCAGTTTTCCAAAGTGTGGGTTGTAACTCATTACTAGGCCATGAAAGTTTAAAAGATCACATGTACTAGAATCACAGGAAAATAAATATTTTTTAAAGCACATCACGTATTTTTAAGATACTAGATGGCAAAATAAGTGTATTTCTTATTGAGAATTATGCCCCAAAATATAAAAGCAGCTTAAACATGACAGAGCTTTTAAGTATTTAACTCATGTAATCCTAATTAAGGGATAAAATTATTTTCTTCCTTATATATGAGAAAATGATGAAGTTAAGCAATTTGCCCCAGGTTATACAACAGGTAAATAGTAGACACAGAATGTGATCACGTCTGTCCTACTCCACATTCGTACTCTTCTCATGACTTGACACAGCTTCTCAGAATTACACGACTGCAATTATTTCACTATGGATAACTCAGAAATTTATACCTCCAGTCCTGATATGTCTTCAAAACTTCAGTCCTATATTTCCAACATCCTTATTTAAATCTTCAACTAGAAATCACTCTAGTTTCTCTGAGTCAGTATATCAAAGCTAAATTTATTCCTCTACCTAAAAACCATCCTCCTTTTGACTATCCTAGCTTTTCTAACTCCAATTCTCTAGGACATCTTTATTCAAAATATGTCATTCTTTCCTCTTCTTCCTCCTAGATGTCCAGTAAGTGGCCAAGTCTCATTCTCTTTCTTTGATATCTCTGTTCTAGTCAGGATTTTATCTTCTCTTGCTTGCAAAAATCTCCTAATTGGAAGAGATGCAGCAGGGAGATCAGTTTATCCTAAACACTGCTGCCCCATTAACTTTTCTAAAACAGGAGCACTAAGATTATGTCGCCTTTGTTCAGACAAAACTTTCAATAATTCTATGTATAACAATCCCTGATCGATATACATGGCATCGTAAAATCTAACTCTAATCCCATTTCTTAGTTAATTGTCACCTACCCGGTTATATGTACTGTATACTCAGGCCAAGTTCTCTCACTTACCTTTATTCATATTGTTCCAGCATCTGGAATGTCCATCATTCAATTTTTTCATATGCAAACCCAACCCATCCTACCAAGTTCATTTCCAATGTTATTAATTTCATGAATCCTTCTTTCTTTGACCTGGACAGAAACAATCCACTCTCCCCTAACCATCAAATTTACTTACCACCTGTAGTGACCTTGCTGACAACTTGATTTTGGACTTATAGCCTCCAAAACTGTTAAATTTTGTTCTTGGTATCATGCCTTTGACAGTACCCAATATAATAAATACATAATAAATATAACAAATTTGTGGTACTTATCACAGCAGCTCTAAGAAACTAATACAATACTCATCTACACTTTTATTGAGACACGAATTACTTTCTACATTTTATAGCACTTTATCTGTATGCCTTATTCCCTTACTAGAAAATAAAATTTTAAGGGAGTAGTCCATATTTAATTAATATTTCTTAGCCCTACTGAATCTACCACAATAGAATCATTAACTCATTATTCAACTATGCTTAATACTAGAAATATAGAAATGATCCCTTACACCTTCATCATGAAATTGATAGTCTCCTAAGGAAATTAGACGTGAAATAAATGCAAACATTGTTACAGCATTACAAACTGTGGTCCCCGTAAAGAGTTATGTATGCAAGACAACACTGAGTGGGGGAAATCTCTTATACTGTCCTTTGGGTGCTCAGGACAGAATTCTCAGAGAGAGTGTCCTTTGAGTTCAGCATTGAAGGACAGAAATTAATATCAGCCAGGTGAAGAATTTGGGGTAGGGAAGGGAATATGGGAGGGGAGAAAGCTCCAGATAGAAACTGCATATACAAAATCCTGTATTCAAATGCAAAGCTTTGAATACAGACTTTCTGTATTCAAATAACTAAAAGGACTTCAGAGTGGCCAGAGCAAAGTGAGCAAAGCAGGAGAATGGCTGGAGCTGTGGTCAGAGAAATGCCAGAGTGAGAAATTTAAATTTTATTCCTAATGCAGTGGGAAAGCACATAGTGGATACACACAAAAATACCAATTGAAGGATAGCTCAAGAATAGGACAAGATCAAAATTAATTCAAAGGTAAATAATATACACATGCTAATAAAATCCATACATTTATTTTAAATCCTTCCTGAAGGTTTACCTCTGAGTTTGAGGAGAACTTGGACTTCTGAAATTGAGGTCTTATACTTCAAAACATATTTTTCACTTGCATAAACTGAGTAGATATCCGACAACCTTCTAAGATAAGGTCAAGTTAATTTTATTTTCTTTCTAGTTAATAATTATTAAAATTCTGTTGTTGGTTAACGGATTTATTTTTGTTTATTTTTTAAGTGGCTGTTGTGTAATGTAGAGATGCATACCAAAAATGTGTTTTCTTCCTAGACTGTATTTTTTATCTGTTAAACCTTAATCTCATTTTTAATTTTGGTGTATTTTATCATGTGCAATGACCGGGGACCTGGAGGCATAGAAAACTTTGAAAATAAATCATCATTATTCTCATTATTACTACCTACAACATTACTAGATTTCTGGATTGAAGAACAATCCAGGCTTTTTTTTTTTAAGTATGATGCATTAATAACCTGGTATGCCACTAAGCCAGAATAGAGATATTGGTTTGTTTGCAAAGTAATGGAAATTATCCCCTTTTGCAATTAAAGAAGAAATAGAGTAGATGGAATGTGGAAATTAAACCATAGAGAAGTAGCATAAGCTCTAAAGATATGAGGATTTATCTGCTATAGCTCAGTAAAAAGACCCTGGAACCAGAAAATATTATAGCAACATGGAATCTTAGGAATTATTTATTCTAGCCTCTTCATTTTGGAGACGAACAAAATTCAGGCCTAGAATTCCTATCCAAGTCATAGTTAAATAGTTAATGGCAGGGCTGGTACTGTAATCCCAATACTCAGGAGCTAAGTTACCACAGCCAAACCAGCTAATATGTGATCAAAGCCCCTGTCATAACCCTTTCAAGGTCTTGGGTAGAAAAAGAAATATTAAGTACAGGAGATGAGTCTATGTACAAACCTTAATTAATAAAAAATCTGAACAATATATATTACAATACTTTTACCTAATATACCAGATACTTTATAAGAGTTGTCTGTAATCCTTGCTACCACACTCAGCAACTACCCAGCAAAGTAGGAACCATTCCCATTTTATAGTGAAGAAACTGAGCCCCAGAATGATTAAGTAGCATCTAAAATTGCAAAGCCAGTAAGTGAGGTGTGTATTACTATTAGACCTAACCAACACTCGTGCTATCTCCTGCTTTGGTGTCTTTTTTTTTTTTTTTTTTTTTTTTTTTTTTTTGACGGCCGGAGTCCTCGCCTCTTGTCAACCCGACTGGAGCGCAGTGGCCGGATCTCAGCTCACTGCAAGGCTCCGTCTCCCGGGTTTACGGCCGCCACTTCTCCTGCCGTTCTACGGCCTCGCCCGAGCTAGCTGGGGGGAACACACCCTACAGGCGCAGCCGCCACCGTCGCCCCGGGGCCTAGTTTCTTTGTATTTTTATAGTAGAGACGCGGGTTTCACCGTGTATAGCCAGGATGGTCTCGATTCTCCTGACCTTTCGTGATTCCCCCGTGGGCTCGGCCGTCGCCACAAAGTGGCTTTGGGATTCCTGTGAGCCACCGCGCACCGGCCGCTGCTTGGCTTGGTGTTTTTAAAACTGTTGCATTTAGTTATTGCCTGAGCTAGTGTGGTCACAGAGGTCATCAGTTCTCTAATAGCCCAAATGTCTAAAAGACTGAAAAAATTTAGGAGGGTAAGAAAAATAGTTACATTTAGCAGATGCCCTCTCCATAAAATTCTTCACATTTAATTCTTACAGCATTGACTGTAGATTGATGTCATAATCCTTAGTTCACAGTATCAGAAACTGAGGCTCAGTGAGATTACATTGCTGTATACATTTTAGTAGAAAAAGGCCTAAGCCTGCATTCATACTCTGATCTATCTGACTGTAAGTGTTCCTCCTATTATTCTACCCACATCCAAGTCTGTTCTTCTCTTGGATGCTAGTTTTCTATGGTTTACACACCTCATCTGCCAAAGTAGAATTGTAATACCTGCTGTCATAGACTTCCCAAAAAAGAGAGTGTGTTGAGAAGTTGGCTTTATAATTATATCATTGTGGCTGGAAATAAATATAATGTCCTCTATATGTTTCCTCCTTTGAAAAATGGGGATGTGGGAAGATTGGTAAAATCTTTAGCATTAGACTTTCATTTCTGCATCATCTTGATTTACTGTGTGTCTGTGCCCAACACCCCATCATATCACATATAATAGTTCCAATGACCTAGATCATACTGAAAAAAAACCTTTGAAAAATGAATGAGAAGTAAAAAATTGTAATTATTAGACCAATAAGAAGGAATAATTTCAATGTTTAATAATTGGGGTTTGGTTTACATTTTTCTTCTTAAGACTAACTTAATTAAAGCCTTATAAGTGTGATCAGAGGTAAAGGCCTATGGAGGTACTCAGCCTTATTGCTACTGTAAAAAATGTAAAACTTTGAGGCCAGGCGTGGTGGCTCATGTCTGTAATCCCGTCACTTTGGGAGGCCGAAGCGTGTGGATCACCTGAGGTTAGGAATTCGAGACCAACCTGACCAGCATGGTGAAACTCCATCTCTACTAAAAAATACAAATAAAATTAGCCGGGGATGGTGGCGGACACCTGAAATCCCAGCTACTCAAGAGGCTGAGGTAGGAGAATCACTTAAACCTGGGAGGCAGAGGTTGCAGTGAGCCGAAATTGCACCATTGCACTCCAGCCTGGGCAACAAAATAAGACTCCATCTCAAAAAAAAAAAGCAAAACTTTGAAAATTCAAACATGCTTATGAATTGCTAGCACTATTTTCTAAAGACAACTGAGGACTACATTGAAAATGAATGTACATATGTAACAAACCTGCACGTACTGCACAGCACATGTACCCTAGAACTTACAGTATAATAATAAAAAAAAAAAATACAGGACAGAGAGATGGACTGGGATTGAAACATTGCTGATGACGGGTGCCACTGCAAACATAACCCTGAATTACCTTCCATGTGTGCCAACTTCAGGAGCACTGCATGTAAACACCCCCATTTCTGAAGAGGTCATTTTCTATTACTGACACACTCAAACAAGTGTTCTAAAGCCAACTCTCACTGTAGAATAATAATCTGAGTCTGGGAATGGGATGTGGGGCATCAGTATACATAACAATTTTACGGTAATTAGAGGCAATGCTACCTGTTAGGGTCCTCCAGTAGTTGTTTCTTCCCCCTGCTTCTTGAGCTTTGACTTTTGAGATTATCTGTGTGAAAGCCCTTAGCAGTCCGTTCAAGTCTTCTAAAGTAAGCCAGTTAAAAAATATCTTTCCTGCTTAGCAGAAGGGACTTTGTTCTTTGTCACCACCTTGCTCTTTGCAATATGTTGCTAGTAGTCCTAAATCAGAATGTGCATTAATATATCTTTTGAATTGCTGGGTCTCCTCAGGAGAAAAAAGATGTTTTCAACAATCTTATAATATTTTGTTAAAAATCCAATTCTGGTTCAATGTTTTGTTCTCAAAGGAATTTTGAATGAAGAAAAAGCTTTTGTAAGAGGGAGGAAGCTTATCTAATCTCTTCAAGACTGATGAGAAGCAATCAGGAGCTTGTGACTCTTTGAAACAGTAAATTTCTAGGGAATTAGGCACACGTTTCTCAGGAACAATAAAGAGTGTTACACTTCAGGTTGGCTCTAAATGCACCCCTTCATGTATCCCAAAAGACAATTTGAAAGCACCATTCTCTGAGTCAACTGGAAAAGGGAGGAGGCCATGCTGAGCTGAGTTTCTTTCAGGGGGTCAGGAGACGCTGAATACAGAATGAAGATCACTCTTCTGATTAGTGTCGAATGCTCAGTTATAACCTTTTATAATAAAATGTCTTCAAAGATGTAGGAAAATAAATTGGCTCGGACAAGAGAGTTACTGGATATTAGAAGATTCGGATTTTTGACAAGGTCTTCTACTTGTTTGCAAATGTACTATCTTGACCGTATAAAATTTGCCTAACCTTTGCTAAAATTTCACTGAATTGTTCTTTGCTTACATTACTTGATATTTTAAGACTTTGTTAGATAATCAACAAGTGATAGATGTGTAGCATTGTTACTGTTGCCATTGTTACCATCAGTGTTCTCTTCCCTGCTCTAGGTTAGGGTTGGCAGGTACAGCTATGAACCTGGGTTACACATCTAACCCCATATTTGCTCATCTTCTTGTAACATTGGAAAGTCTGAGGGGCCTGACTAGACTCTGGCTGCTCAGTAGTTAACTTACGCTCATCTCACCTAAAAAAACTTGTCAGTGAAGTTTTAGTCACCAGCCTTTTAGGACATAGAAAAACAGTTTGCATGGAAAGCTCTCATTTTTAAATAAAAACTGATTATATCAAGCTAAGTGAGACTCTCTAATTGATGACATAACACCATCTACATTATAATTGCACTTACCACTAGTGAGGCAGCAAGTATAATTGAAAGGGAAGAGTATAGGGCTAGCTGGAGACTTGATTCAGGTGTTGTCAGTTTTGTCTTAAGTTCATTTTCCTTATCTGTAGGGGACGTTTTCTCCTATCTTAAAGACATATGCAAAAAAGTCAAATGATATATATGGAGTATTAAATATTTAGAGTTCCATGGAATAAGGCTAGTTTATAAATATCATATATTACAATAGAAGTACTAGTGAAAATGTAAATCACTTTGAGGTCTCAAGAGTAAGGTCCTTTATCTGAGCTCTTAGTGGTTGGAAATTTGTTTTTGAGTCATCATCTAGGGAGGTCTTCTGTTGTTACTAAGTACTGATCATACATTGGAAACAATCAAGAATGAATTGCTAGTGATATGTTACTTATTTTAAACAGTTGCTTTGAAAGCATTTGTTACTATAAATTCTCTGAGAAGGTTCTCTCAAATTAAAAAAATAAACTTACTGTTATGTCTCTCTTATTATAGTCGGTGACTTTCTGGAGGGCAAAAAAACAGGAGTACCTCACTAATTTTCTTTCTCAGTCACCAAAGCTGGTACCAGATGGGTCTTCAGCGTTTTTTGAGCATCCTGTATAAAATATAGTAAACTTTTGGTAAAATTTGTAAGAAAAAAAAAAAGTATAATAATTTCATGAATTTGACTACATGCATATCATATGATATGGACAGATGATACATCCATGTTATTGAAGATAATGCAACTATTAGGACAAGAATGAATTATATCTATAGCTATTAACCTGGAAGAATGACCATAATTTTCATGGTAATGAGTATTTGTGAATAAATATATTGTGTATGTTTATATGAACATGAAGAAAGCTATAGAAAATAATTCATACAATATTTTTCACATTGGTTATTTCACAGAGTTGGAAACAAAAAAATGAATCAGGAAAGATTATTTATTTTTTCTTTAAACAGTTTTTGTTGTTTCACTAGTTACAATGAACATCTATTATTAAAGAAGTTTGCAAATTAATAAATAAAATTATTTTAAAAATTCTTTAATTCTCAGATAAGCAGACTGAGAAAATCAATCAGCACACAGAAGTTTTATTTTCATTTCTATTGCCTCAACTTCTGTAGCACAAAAGAAAATGCATACTCTAAGTAGACTGATTCATTTAATCAACAAATATTTCCTGAGCTCTAGTTGGTACTAGTTCTTGTTAATGAAAATGTCGGGGTGTGTGTGTGTGTGTGTGTGTGTGTGTGTGTGTGTGTGTATTCACCATGCTTTTGTATATAAGATAAATGTTTACTTAGGTGATAAATTACAACATGTTTCACTTATAAACCTCAGGACAAGTGTTTAAATTGAACAAAAAATATACACAATCAAGAGACTTGATGACATTTTCAGAACTCTATAATCTGCTTAAATATTTCCCTGTTGATCTTATTCTCACCTCATGACTTCTGCAGACCATTTTCATGACTTTTGTTCTAGTATAAGTTTTATAATAGCAGATCCTTATAATCTAGATATTAATTATCCTTATAACTGATGCCTCTTCTACTTCTAACTCTAAAAGGATACTTAATCTTTTCTAGCTTGAGTGGATCTTTTGCTATTTATAATTCTAAATTTCTCTTCCCTTCATCTCAGTATGCTCCAGACCCTAACCGACTTTTAAAATTACCTTCACTTGTTTACTCTTAGCTCCCCCAACTCAGGATCATTTTATCTCAGAACTTCCTAATTCTAGCTGCATGTTAAAACTTATAAAGTTTTTTTTAAATGTTAATGCATTGTACCCACCCAGATGTTCTGTTTTGGTTGGTAAAAGATGGAGTCTAGTTGCACACTAACCCCTTATAGGAACCCATCTCCTATTTCATCTTAAAATTTTCAATTCAGTGAAGTCAAATTAACATGCTGCTTCACATTGGAAAACCATTTTTCTGGATAATGACTGCTTCTCTAATCAGACAATAGTAAAGCTTTAACATTATGCATAATATAGCTCTATGTATCATCACACAGACATGCATGTGACATGCATACAAACACATATGTTAAGCTAATGACCAAATTTAAACACATAAGTTGATAAATATACAATTGCTCTTTAGATCCTATGCATGAAAATAATTAATTAGACCTTGTGACCAAACTTAAAAAGTCCTCTGATATGGTTTGACTCTGTCCCTACCCAAATCTCATCTTGAAGTGTAGCTCCCATAATCTTCATGTATTGTGTGAAGCACCCAAGGGGAGGTACTTGAATCATGGGGGCAGTTTTTCTGTGCTGTTCTCATGATAATGAGTAAGTCTCATGAGATCTGATGATTTTATAAAGGGGTAGTTCCCCTACACACACTACCTTGCCTGCCTCCATATAAGACATGCCTTTGCTCCTCCTTCACCTTCTGCCATGGTTGTGAGGCCTCACCAGCCATGTGGAATTGTGAGTCCATTAAGCCTCTTTTTAAAATAATTACCAGTGTTGGGTATATCTTTATTAGTCGTGTGAGAGCAAACTAATACATCCTGTTTAAACCTGACTATTGTAAATGAAATGTCCTTTATTCCTGAAGAGTGTCAGAATATGACTTGAGTCTGACTAGTGAGGAAAAAACTGGTGGCTGACAATAATGTCAAAAGGAATGCACAGTTGATAGCCAAAAGGTGAAAACAATCCAAATGTCCATCAGTGGACAAGTGGATTAACAAAATGTGGTCCATACGTAGAATGGAATATTATTCATCCTTCAAAAGAAATCAAATTCTGACATATGCTATAGCATGGATAAAACTTTAATACATTATGTTAAGTAAGTACCTAGAATAGTCAAATTCCTAAAGACAGAAAGTAGAATAGAGGTTACCAGGGGCTAGGAGGAAGGGGAAATAGGATTATTATTTAATGGTTACAGGGTTTGAATATGGAAAAGTTAAAATATTCTAGAGATGGAGATGGTTGTGATAGTTGCATAACAGTGTGAGTATACATAATGCCACTGAACTGTACACTTAAAAATGGTTAAAATGGTAAATTTTTAATATATATTTTGCCACAATAAAAAATGTACCTTTGAAAACTTGTTAAAAATATCAGTGAAAATACATTGCAGTTACAGGGTTTAGAAGAAAAATTGAACTACATAGTCTGTTCACAGAATCATTAGAGTTTTATGAAATATAGTAATTTATTGGCTTAAGTAACAGTCTTTACCTTGCTATCATACTTATAAAATTCACATACTGGTATTATCCTTGATTCAGAGGCAGTAATGACTATAATGAACTATTAGAGACTATATTTTAAACAAACAGAATTATTTAAATTTGTAGCTATGTTAGACATTCTCATTTTGGTCAACTAATGGCAGAGAGGTAGAACTGCAGGTTTCTTTTTCATCAACAGTGTTATCTCTTACCAAATTATCTTCTTGGTAGGAGAAACCATGGCTTTACTTGAGCCTGTATTTTCCAATGATTCAATATGTAATCAGTTGCTCCCTTTTTTTCCTCTGAAAATGTTGAATAGTTTTACTGACATTAATAAATTTCTTGGTATACAGTTCTGTGAATTTTCACATATATATAGATTTATGTAACAAGCACCACCACCACTATCAGAATATGAAAGAGTTCCATCACACTGAAGAACTTCTTCTTTTATCCATCCTCGCACCACTAACTCAGGGCAACCACAGATCTCTTTATCATTATAGTTTTGTCTTTCCAAGAGTTGTCATATAAATGTAGAAATATATATATATATATATATATATA
>NW_016817363.1:539747-551407 GCF_001698545.2 Rhinopithecus bieti | reverse complement strand
TATATATATATATATATATAGCCTTTTAAGACTGACTTATTTCACTCAGCTTGATGCATTAAGACTCATTCATGGCCGGGTATGGTTAGCTGATGCCTGCAGTTCCAGCACTTTGGGAGGCCAAGGAGGAATGCTTGAGCCCAGGAATTTGAAATCAGCCTGGGCAACACAGAGAGACCCTATCTCTAAAAAAAAAAAAAAAAATTTTTTTAGTTGACTAGGCATGGTGATGTGCACCTGTGGTTCCAGCTACTTGGGAGGCTGAGGTAGGAGGATCACTTCAGCCTGGGAGGTTGAGCCTGCAGTGAACCATGATCACGCTACTGCACTTTAGTCTGGGCAATAGAGTGAGACCCTGCCTTTAAAAAAAATAAAATAAAATACTCTTTTATGTCATTGCATGTTTCATGATTTGTTTCTTTTTTATTGCTAAGTAGTGTTCCTTTGTATGGATATACAGAAGATCATTTACCATTAATTCACTGAAAGACATTTCGGTAATTTCCAGTTTTGCATTCCCACTAGCAATGGATAAGAGTTTCAGTAGTTCCATATCCTTGTCAGTATCCTTGTCAATACTTGATATTGTTAGTATTTCTTTATTCTTGTCATTATAAAAGGTATGTAATGGAAGTACATTTTTTCTTTTAGCCACATTTTTTTTTCTTCAAACTGTAGAAGATAATGTGATTCTGGAGCCATAATCTTTTCTGATTCTCCTTTTTAATACATTCTATTTCCATGTACTATTTTCCACAGGAAAAAGATCTATTATTATTACATTTCTGATACTATTATTTTCCCCACTCCTATTGGAAATTCTGTTTCTTCCTATGACAGTATATTAATTCAATTTTTTAGTTTTTCTAAAATTCCTTTCTTGTGTGATTTCACTTTTATGTGGAATCTTTTTAAAAAGAAGCTGAAAACCATCATTCTCAGCAAACTAACACAAGAACGGAAAACCAAACACCACATGTTCCCACTTATAAGTACGAGTTTAACAATGAGAACACGTGGATACAGGGAGGGGAACATCACACACTGGGGCCTGTCAGGGAGTGGGGGACTAGGGGAGGGATAGCATTAGGAGAAATACCTAATGTAGATGATGGGTTGATGGCTGCAGCAAGCCACCATGGCACGTGTATACCTATGTAACAAACCGTCAAGTTCTGCACATGTATCCCAGAACTTAAAGTATAATAATAATTTTAAAAGAAAAAAAATAGAAATGCTGTTTCTCACTACTATGGCTTGTGATGTATTGAAAACATGGCTCTTCACTACCATGGCACACATTTACCTATTAACAAACCTTCACGTCCTGTACATGTATCCCAGAACTTTAAATTAAATTAAGAAAAAAAAAATGGATTTCAAAAATGTAGGGAATAAAATGGTGATTGCCAGGAGCTGGGGACAGGGATATCAGGAGAAGTTCGTCAAAGGGTACACACTTTCAGTTATAAGATGAATAACTTATGGTGGTCAAATATGCAGCATAGTGACTATAGTTAAGAATACTGAATAGCATCCATTAAATTTGCTCAGAGGGTAAGATCTTAGGTGTTCTCAACACACACACACACACACACACACACACAATGGTAACTATATGAAGTGATGGATATGTTAATACTCTTGACTGTGGTAATGTGTATTTGATAACCATCACATTGTACATATTAAATATGTAAAATTTTTGTCAGTTTTACCTCAATAAAACCAGGAGAAAATACTGAAAACACAAAGTAAAATATAATAATAATATAATTATTATATTTTATATATTTTTATATAAATAATATTTTTATATTTTAATATATTTATATTTTTATATTTTATATGTATAAAAATAATATATTATTATCTTATATAATAATAATAATAAATCTCACAATCAGTTCCACTACTTAAAAAATTAATTTTAACTAGAAGTGAAAAAACTTCTGTCTGTCCCTAAAATCTTCTTCTATCACCCCTAAGATAACCACTGATAACACTCAACATCTGATGTGCTAATCTCAAATAATTTTATTTCAGCTACCACGTTCTTAATATAATTTGTCTCCACATTAGAAGTACAAAGAGAACTATAATTTAATAGTTTGAAGATTATCCTTTCCTGTTGTATTATGTACTTTTCATCTAACTGGCTGAGATACAGCAAGTTTTCTCTCCAATTATATCATTACCTAAACAACATGACATCTCTGATTTTGCCTCTTGACCCACAAAGCCTAAAATATTTAAGATTTTTGCCCTTTATGGAAAAGGTTTGTCAATTGCTATTTCAGCTGAAGGATCTAAAGCCCAGAAAAGTTAGATGATGTTCCCAAGGTATTGGTTAGATCCTTTTTTTTTTTTTTTTTTTGTCTTTTCAGGTCAGACTATTCTAATATTGTATGGATTCCGGAGTATGTCTGGTTTGAATCCTACATCCATCTGTTACTACCCCATTCATCTAGAGCAAATGAGTTCCCTTTGCCTCAGTTTCCTTATTTATAATATAGTATTGTTTTGAGCATTACATGAGATAATATATGTGAAATGATTACAAAGTGCTTCGCACATGGTTAGTACTCAAGTAACTGTTAACTATTGTAATAATTAGCGTCAATGTGTTGAATTCATAGACTATCCTAAAGAGAAGGGATAAATGTTCACATCTGATCCAGTCTCATTTTCTTAAAATAGGAGCGATGTTATCTCATCTGTAATCTGAGGAAAAACTGGCATTTATTCACATTCTCATTTTTGTAGTATGGTTTTTTCATCATTCTTTACAAAAGCTTTACAAGTTAATAGAAATTATGAACTTCTAAAATACATGCATAATTTATAATATTGATTAACTTAAACACGGCACACTCAAATGATAGCCACATAGCACACCTTCCCTGAGTCCAGCAGATGAGAGTGAAAACTCTTTATTCTCTCAAGCTGTGTATCTTGAGGACATTTTCACTATATTTAAGACTACTTGAACCGATTACACTTCTTTTATGATTGGGCAGTGGATCAGTGGCTGGGTTTTAAAAAATCATATTTAATTGTATTTTGTGCAATGGTGAAGTGTTATATTTCTCTTCACTCTTTTGTTATTCACACAAAACATTACTTGCCCAATTTATTGTTTCTGTTCATCTACTGCTTAGACTACAAAGCCATGATGTTGAGCTAGATGAAATCCAGTTAGATAAATGCAGTATATATTGGATCATTTAGTATTTTACTCCGTTAGTCCTCTTGCCTATGGCAACTCTAGTTAACTACATTTTTTATGGAAAGAAAAGAAAAAGTTCTATTCCTCCAAAAGAATTAAAATGAAGGAGAACAGCACATTTTCTGCTTTAAAAAATCTAGAATTTTGGTTTCTAAAGAAAATCCACTGTGTGGTTGATAATTTCTAAAGAAAAAATTTGTTATGGGCTATAGGTTATACCTTGAATTTAAGAACCACAACAAAAAGACCAACTTTAACTTTGCCTCATTAAAATGATAAGAATTGGTATAGACTATAATTGCTTCCACTGTGACTCCTATGTGGTTTTTGTTCAATATACTAGTCCAAACAAGATTTTACTCTTCTCAGCCCTGTAGATCTAATCTCACAAAAGGAAGCATATTTTTTTCTGTTTCATGCATCATCACCATCATCTTCCTGAGGTTACTGTCATTTATAATAAAAGATATATCTTAACAGAAAAGAAACACTGGACTAGGAAAAATGCTACCATCTTTAGTCTCAAGGAATTTAAGTAAATAAATTGATTTGTGCTTTATGAATCCATAATTAAATAGGTAGTTCAAGAGGCAAGATTTTGAATAGCAAACAGTATAAGTAAGACCCAGATGTGGCAATCTACTCTGTAGGTAAAAAGGACCAAATCAGAAGGAATTCAAGGTCAATAAAAACCAACAGCACTTTATATTTATCCAGATATAGTTCTGCCATATTTCTGTAATGAGTTTAAGTATAAACTGCTTATAATTACATATTTCCATAACATTTAGTACTTTACCTAACATAATATGTATTGCATTATAATTATTAATTTAATTGTCTGAACCTACTTCTTGTGCAGAGACTTTAGTCTGTCTTGACCACCACGGTTTCCAGTGTACTCAGCACACAGTTTGGAATTTGATGTTCAGTAGATTATCACATTAGGTTGAAAGAGTGAATGGATGAATGAATATTCATGAATAAATGAATTTTTTAAAGGACATTATTATTATTTTATTTACTGGGCTGATTGCCATACAGGGATATATGCATCAAATAATAGCCAATTTTTCAAGTATATTGGGAATTAGGAATACCTTTGATGTTTATGTCACCCATTCACAGAACTTTGCACTTATTTCTGCTTATCAGCCAATTTCTACATTAAGGATATAAGTTCTATTTTCACAGATTTACATTTAGTATTTGCATCAAGATCCTGCTCACATATTACCTTCTCTACTAAAATTACCTTAATTCCACCATGTATAATTAATTGCTTATTCTGTCCTCTCCCACAACACATTATCTAGGACTCTTTTTATTGAATTTATTTTCAGGCTTTTTCCATGGCTTATTAGGCAGATTATATTTGCATCCAGCATTGCACTTAGTTACTCAAATATTCATGCATTTTTAAAAAAGAAAGTTATTATGGTTAAAGGGGAAAAAAAACTTACACATGTATAAACTTCAAAAATATTTCATGCTCACTTAGAGCATTTATCCCCAGCACAGAGATCAGAGACCCATTGTCAGTACCATGATAGCTCATTACTTCTACCTCAACACGCCCCTCCACGGGATAGAACCTGTGAGTCTTAGCTCTCGCTTTAAAATCAATCGCCTCCCCCATTGTAGTAGCTGTTATTAATTAACTAAGTCATTCAATCCATAAATATACCACTGAGCAACTACTGAGCAAAAGTGAATGGGACAGTTTTTGTCTTCAAGTAGAAGACCATATAATAACAAAAGAAAATGTATATATAAACAAATCACTACAAGCAGCAGGTTAAAGGCTTTGAGACATATATAAGATACTGTGGGAGCACATAGGTGGAGTATTTGCTTGCTGAAGAGTCAGCACCTCCACTTTCCTCTGTGAGTGCTTTCATGTTCTCCACATCAGGGGATGTATGCATCCTGCTAAGCCTCTTCTACTCGCCCATTTTCTCCTTTACCTTGTGTATTAGTCCGTACTCACAATGAAGACATATGCAAGACTGGGTAATTTATAAAGAAAAAAAGGTTTAATGGAGTCACAGTTTCACGTGGCTGGGGAGACCTCACAATCATGGCAGAAGGTGAAAGGCACATCTTACATGGCAGCAGGGAAGAGAGAATGAAAGAGCCAAGCAAAAGGGGAAACCCCTTATAAAATCACCAGATCTCATGAGACTTATTCACTACCATGAGAACGGTATGGGGAAAACTGCCCCCATGATTCAGTTATCTCCCTCTGGGTTCCTCCCACAACACGTGGGAATTATAGAAGCTACAATTCACGATGAGATCTGGGTGGGGACACAGCTAAACCGTATCATCTTGTGAGAGTCACTTCTCAGTTACTTTAAGCCAGGAATGGGTGTAATATTTTAGGTTACTCCCCTCAAAAGGATGAGAATCCCTGTCTCAAACACGTCTAAACAAACCAAACTAAGGCTTTTCCTCATACTATTTCATTAATCCTACTGAAATAAAATATTGATATGAATTAAGTTAGGGAGACATTTGAAAGACAAAATGCCTTAACAAGTCCCATTAAGGAGAGACACCTTATCTCCCCCCTGCAAAATGTTTAACAGACTTGTACATATTAGAAGTAACAGCTAACATTTATTAATTACTATGTGCCTGTCCCTGTTCTAAAAGATTTATATGTAAATTTATGGCATTCCATCCTCACAACAACTCTTGTAAATAGTCACTATTGTTATCCTAATTTTACTGGTGAGGAAACTGAGGCACAGAGAGGAAAAGTTTGCCCAAGGTCAAGGATGGGGCAGAAATCAAGATTGAGTCCCAGGGAGTCTGATTCCACAGCCTACATTTAAAAAATTAGTTTTTAACTTTTGTGAATATATATTAGGTATATATATTTATTCCTTTGTATCAAATCTTCAAATTAAAATTTGTCTTTATATGACTCTTAAAAATATTCATGTTTTTTCTGTATTTATTGAATAATATTTATTTTAAAATAGAGTTTAACAATGGTTATTATGTTTCATTCAACTTGCATATGCTGGGGAAGTGACAGGTAATATACAGTGTAAATGAATGAACAGTTAGCATGTTGGTAATACAGAATATGTTTGTTTATTTATGGTAAGTCATGTGATTCCCTAGAGGTAAACCTGTCTAAATTGTTTATATGTTTATAATCTAAGTGATTCTTTTAAAAATGGATGCTACAGGCCAGGCGTTGGTGGCTCACGCCTGTAATCCCTAATCCCAGCACTTTGGGAGGCCAAGGTGGGCTGATCATGAAATCAGGAGATCAGGACCAGCCTGGCCAACATGGTGAAACAAAAATTAGCTTGGTGTGGTGGCGCATGCCTGTAGTCCCAACTACTCGGGAGACTGAGGCAGGAGAGAATCACTTGAACCTCGGAGGCGGAGGTTGCAGTGAGCCGAGATTGCGCCACTGTACTGCGGCCTGCGGCCTGCGGCCTGGCAACAGAGCAAGACTCTGTCTCAAAAAAAAAAAAAAAAAAAAAAAAAAAGGACGCTACCAACTTTGTACTATATTTAAGCTAGTCTCCAGTAATGACATAGATATATATTAGAGAATGCATCTCTACTTAGTGCTCTGCACCAGTGAAAAAGCCTTTCTGTTTTTCCTCCCTCTTCACTTCCAACTTTCTACTGTTAATTCTTTTCTCCTTTTTTCTTCATACAACAACCATTTTTGTCTTAATGCAAAACTTACAGTAGGCTTTATTAAAACACTCACATATTGTTTCTTCATCTGTAAAATGAAGGATTGGATTACATGATCTTAAAAGTCCCTGTGGGAAGACTCCATGATCTACGAGTTTGATGGAGATACCATTTTATTAAGAAAAAACATTATGCAATAATCTATTACCAAGACACATATCATGACAATCATTGATACAGAACATTTTTATTGAGGATTTAAAGTCTGGTTTTATTCATTACAGATTTTTAAAAATTCACTAAACTACTTCAAAGAAAAAAAATAACTTCATAATTTTTGTGTATGTAATTTGCCTGTGTAGAGGGGACTGTATAAATCTACCCACTTTGAAGACCTATGTGTATAATCAAGATGTGTTTTTTGGAAAATTTATATTAAGTAACTGATAACCTTGAATTTTGATTAATTTGTGTCTTAGAAACATTATGACTAAGAAACTAGAGACGAGTCCTTGTTCAATTGTAAGATTCCTAAGTACATCTTATATCTTTCCAAATGTCCTTGACTCTTGATTTTAAAGTCCCATTTATCTCAACGATTTCTCCATCACAGCAAACTTTATCGTACTAAATTCATCCTCCTATATTTGTTATAGCACAGTACAGATTATTAGCTTTCAGAATCATAATCTGTGCCAAAAGTGTTAAGGTAATTTTGTGTTAAGATTTTAAAAAATCATTTTATATTTTATCTCTATAGCACTCAATAATTTATCACAAAGGTTACAAACCCAAATGAACCAATCTGCACTGATGCTGGCCACCCATTCTTCTGTGCCATGAGTTCTATGTCAACTAGTTACTACTTAACTTCTTACCAGGTGTGGTAGAATTAAGAGAAGATAGTAACAGGAAAAGAATGTTCTCAACCCTCTAGGAACTCAGAAATAGGTGAGATAGTGATAAATGGGAATGCTAACAATTGCCTCTTGAAGGGTTCATAAACAAGTAAAGAGTATCTGTAATTATATGGCACTAGGAAAATCTGCATAGTTTTTTTTTACAGAAAGGATATGCATCCTGTCCTTCTACAGGTAAGTTAGGTGTACATAGTGTTAAATCAAATAGAATAAGGAGACAAGGAGAGTATGAAGTTGGAATTCATGTCGACTGCTCAGCACCTCAGATAGTGGAACTCAGTGGCCTCTGAAGTCCTGAGATTTGAACTGCCTTGGGTCCCCCTGGTATTATTAGGAAATTGAAAAGACAACACATTGAGATTCTCATTTTTCCCGTTTGTTGAAATGAAGGTGGATGGGGATAACTATTAGAATATCTTTAGCCTGCTAGTACTTTGAATGACTTATGATATCTTTCTTTTGGTACAGTAGTTATGTTAATCATCAGTTAATTTTTTAAATTTTATTTAAAAATAGACTATTCTTCCTGTTTTTAAACCTACTGCCAAATGAATACTCTGTGTTAATATGAAAGGAGCAAAAAATAAATGACTCTGTTCATCTTTTACATGTTCTGTCATTGGACTATTTTCTCCAAAAGAAGGATTCTATCTCTAGTAGTTTTTCAAAGGTACTAGAGAATGCAGCCAGCATTTCTACTTCATTTTCTCAGTTCTTCTCATTTGCTGATTGATCTAGAATCTCTTTAAGCTTTCCATAACTTTATTTCTTCATCTTTATCTGTGGTCTACATCTATTAGCTTCATGGTAATTATGAAGATTAATGGTTTGGTTGTTGAAAAGTAAAATAGCTAAGAAGAATGATGGAGTTCAGGTGTATTTTCAGTTCTTTATTAATAATGCCACTACCAAATGTTTTTAATGATGAACCAGAGAAAGGAATAAACTAGGTGGGTTGGTCACAATAATTTTGCTACTGGATTTTTCCAGATTTAAGTTATTGGGTTTTTGGGAGGTTTTTTGTTATTGTTATTGTTGTTGTTTTGTTTTGAGATGGAGTTTAGCTCTTGTTGTCCAGGCTGGAGTGCAATGGTGTGATCTTGACTCACCACAACCTCTGCCTCCCGGGTTCAAGAGATTCTCCTGCCTCAGCCTCCTGAGTAGCTGGTATTATAGGCATGCACCACCATGTCCGGCTAATTCTGTGTTTTTAGTAGAGACAGTATTTCTCCATGTTAGTCAGGCTGGTCTCGAAGTTCTGGCCTCCCTCAGCCTCCCAAAGTGCTGGGATTATAGGCATGAGCCACCACGCCCAGCCAAGTTATTGTTTTAATATATCTATTTAAGAATTCCTGGGTTTAGGTACCATATTATCTTTGGTCTAAACCTTAAAATAGATTTTCTTTGAATAGTTAAAGGAAAGTTACCTCAAGTGCAGATAGATGATCTTTATTTTTATAATACAGTATATATATGCTAAATATAGTTTATATTTGCCAAATCAAATGTCACTAAAGTTAATGATACTGATAATTGATTTAGGGGAAAAATGACTGGTAATACATTATATGTAAACATTAACTTAAATGGAAAATATGATAGATTTGTCCTACTTCATAAAAAAATGCAAACCAGCATTAGAAAATTAGAACGTTTACATTCATAATCTGTATAATCTTCTGTTGAATGCCCTTGTGCACTCTCTTTGCCCTGTTTTAGTTCCCTACTTGCTATAGATTATAAGTGCCCTTAATATCTCCAGTATCTCCACGGAGAATTTTGTCTTCAAGCCTTGGCATACTGTTTTACACTGTGCCTTCAACCTGAGATTTCAGTGATTCCACAAATGCTCTGAACAATGGAGTTTTGAAATAGTTCACATCTGTATGAGTTTCCTGTGGCTGCTATAACAAACTACCACAAGCCTGGTTACTTAAAACATCACGAATCTATTCTCTCACAGTTCTGGAAGCCAAAAGTCCAAAGTTGGTATCACTGGGCCAAAAGCAAGATGTCAGCAGGGCTGCATTCCTTCTGGATGCTCTAGGGGAGAATCCTTTTCTTTGCCTTTTCCAGCTTCTGCTGACCACCACTGTTTTTTGGCTTGTGGCCACATCACTGCAATCTCAGCTTCTGTGGTCACATTAACTTGGCCTCTTCTGTCTATGTGGAATCTTCCTGTTACAAGCATACATAGAATTGTAGTTAGGGCCCATCTAGATAATCCAGGATAAGCTCTATGTGTCAAAATCCTTAATTTAATTATATCTGCAAAGTCTTTTTTTTCATTTAGATTAATATTCAGACTCCAAGAGTTAGAACATGGACATATTTTGAGATGTCATTATTCAGCCCATCACACCATGTTTATCTTTGTACCTGCTCTGCATTCCTCCCTTGTTCTCCCTTCTCCTTTCCACTAGCACTGTCAGCCAAGCCCAGAAAAAACAAGAGATGTCCAATGGCTTCACTTTCCTGTCCGCACTTTGTACTTTAGGTTAAAAAAAAAAAAAAAAATTGGAGGAGTAACATGGCAGATCCAGGCATCAAGACTTTACAGGGTTGGAGAAAACTAGGTCCGTGATCAATGGTCTGTAGATTTGTAGATTTTACATAATTTCTTTGGCCTGGTTCACATAATTTGCATCCTAATCCTAAAGACACTGTACCTGAACAGACCCAGTTCTACTTTCCTCAGTTTTAACCTTCCTCCATCATTGTGCCTAAGGCAAGAAGAACCCAACAGCTCAATCAAATGTCAACTCCCTGTCACACTACATTCAGGAAAACTGTATACCATAGCAGTGGGTCTTGAGTATTTATTCTTATGCTACATAATGAAGAGGGACATTGCAGAAAGGTGGCTGTGGGGAAAACATCTGGAAGAAATAAATTTCCTAGGATCAAAGGGCTCCCTATGCAGCCCAGAGGGTCCTCAGGGTGCTCCTCAGAGCAAACAAACAGTTCTCTTGATGAGTCACTGCAATTTTTTTCTGCCAAAAGCCCACATATATTGCACGATCTCAAGGAAAAGAGGTGGAATAAGGAAAAGAACAAAATTAAAGAAGGCAACAGAAGTGATTTTAAGAATTTTAACCACATGAATACAAGAAATCTCAACATGATACAATCTTTTAATATATCCACCATCCTCAACATTCTGTCACGTATATTGCCCCAAAGTAAAGTAAAGTATAAGATAAAATATGTTTAAAACACAAAAAACAAGTGGGGCAAAGGAAGGATCTTGGGGAAGAGTACACACTCTGATACAACATATTTTTTTTTTTGTTCTAACATATGAAAATTGGCAAAGGATAGTGAAGCCCAGGACTGTGTCCCGAACCCTAGCCAGTGGCATTTTACTGAGGAAAAAAAAAAGTTACTTATGAATCAGTACAGCCATGCTTTGTTCTGCATGAGTGTTTTAATAGAGCGAGTGTAATATGAGGATCAGGTGGGCTCGTGGGAATGGAACAAAAGGTTTTGTAAAATTAAAGCAAAATAATTATAGCTCTAGGTGCAAAGCAAGCATACTCCAGCAGTTGATAGCAAGGACCTGCTCAGAATAGAGAAGGAAGGGAGCATGCTGGAAGTTTTTTCTTTTCTTTTCTTTTCTTTTTTTTTTTATTCAATAACAAAGGGTTTTAATAGGTAACAGTTGTAAAGCATCTTTGAGAGTAATTAATGCACCCACACAAAAATTTATTAAAATGAAAATTTAAGGAATTGTCTAAAATGAATTAATTAACAAAAAAAGAACATCATGCCTTTCTTATTTTTTAAAGAAGGAGAGAAGGTTAAGCAAAGCAGATTTTTGTGAGATTGTATTTTTAAATGTT
>NW_016817363.1:514641-538374 GCF_001698545.2 Rhinopithecus bieti | reverse complement strand
AAAAAAAAAAAAAAAATTGGAGGAGTAACATGGCAGATCCAGGCATCAAGACTTTACAGGGTTGGAGAAAACTAGGTCCGTGATCAATGGTCTGTAGATTTGTAGATTTTACATAATTTCTTTGGCCTGGTTCACATAATTTGCATCCTAATCCTAAAGACACTGTACCTGAACAGACCCAGTTCTACTTTCCTCAGTTTTAACCTTCCTCCATCATTGTGCCTAAGGCAAGAAGAACCCAACAGCTCAATCAAATGTCAACTCCCTGTCACACTACATTCAGGAAAACTGTATACCATAGCAGTGGGTCTTGAGTATTTATTCTTATGCTACATAATGAAGAGGGACATTGCAGAAAGGTGGCTGTGGGGAAAACATCTGGAAGAAATAAATTTCCTAGGATCAAAGGGCTCCCTATGCAGCCCAGAGGGTCCTCAGGGTGCTCCTCAGAGCAAACAAACAGTTCTCTTGATGAGTCACTGCAATTTTTTTCTGCCAAAAGCCCACATATATTGCACGATCTCAAGGAAAAGAGGTGGAATAAGGAAAAAGAACAAAAATTAAAGAAGGCAACAGAAGTGATTTTTAAGAATTTTAACCACATGAATACAAGAAATCTCAACATGATACAATCTTTTAATATATCCACCATCCTCAACATTCTGTCACGTATATTGCCCCAAAGTAAAGTAAAGTATAAGATAAAATATGTTTAAAAACACAAAAAACAAGTGGGGCAAAGGAAGGATCTTGGGGAAGAGTACACACTCTGATACAACATATTTTTTTTTTTGTTCTAACATATGAAAATTGGCAAAGGATAGTGAAGCCCAGGACTGTGTCCCGAACCCTAGCCAGTGGCATTTTACTGAGGAAAAAAAAAAGTTACTTATGAATCAGTACAGCCATGCTTTGTTCTGCATGAGTGTTTTAATAGAGCGAGTGTAATATGAGGATCAGGTGGGCTCGTGGGAATGGAACAAAAGGTTTTGTAAAATTAAAGCAAAATAATTATAGCTCTAGGTGCAAAGCAAGCATACTCCAGCAGTTGATAGCAAGGACCTGCTCAGAATAGAGAAGGAAGGGAGCATGCTGGAAGTTTTTTCTTTTCTTTTCTTTTCTTTTTTTTTTTTATTCAATAACAAAGGGTTTTAATAGGTAACAGTTGTAAAGCATCTTTGAGAGTAATTAATGCACCCACACAAAAATTTATTAAAATGAAAATTTAAGGAATTGTCTAAAATGAATTAATTAACAAAAAAAGAACATCATGCCTTTCTTATTTTTTAAAGAAGGAGAGAAGGTTAAGCAAAGCAGATTTTGTGAGATTGTATTTTAAATGTTCCTGGTTTATTTAGTATCTGAATAGCACTTAAAAAGAGAGTTGGCGGGATTTATTATCCACCCCCTTTAGAAATATCAAATGGGGACAGACATAAAATGGGGATTAATTTGCTATAAATGAGCCTCAAAGCCCCTGGAAATTATGGTATCTCCTTACAAAATGACTGAAGTTTTTAATAAGTTTACCGGGACCTCTAGGAAGCAGAATGTGATATTCAAAAGAAAGGAACATGTGTACATTATCTCGCATTGCCATTTCTACCCTGCAGTGCTCTTACCCAGGTCATTGGAGCTGTCCTTCCATGTGTGGCCTCCATGGAAGACAAAAGGGAAGATTCAAAGTGTGGTATTAGTAATTTTTAGCTCCGTATATTTTCTATCTTAACAGAAATATAAAATTAACTTCATTTATCTTGTTTCTAAAAGAATTTCAAATAGCTATATTGTTTTTTCCCCTTATTTTCTTTCATATTGTTTCATACTGTGATATAATTATGAAGTAGAATACGTGCAACCTGCTGAGAATTTACCTTTTACTGTGAAAATTATTTCTAGTTGATTGCAAAAGTATTTGTTTTCAGCATGTTGTTGGTAGTTATATGCCTCCAAAAGTTTTAGGTTCTGAAGTTGAGTAAATTTTCAAAGGTTAAGTTTTCTAAACCTTCCATGCCGAAAATCATTGGAAATAACTGCCTTTCTCCCAATATTCCTTTGTTCAGTGAAGACCAGAAGCTAGCTGTGTAAAAAATATGAATAAGAAATAAAATTCATTTTGGAAAATACATTTTAAAACTAGCTTTGGTAATGACATATAAAATAAATAATCATAATTTTGAAGATAAATTCCTTTAAATGTATGATTATTAGAAAACTTGTAGAGTAGGAAAAACATACCCCAGTAGGCATATGATGTGTGAATTTTGGGTACATTTGCCTGGGCTTTTTTTCTCTTCTTTTCATTGTTTCTTAAATGTTCATTATCTTCATGCCTGTATAATCTTTTAAGCTCTTTTCAGATTTTTCCTATTGAAGAGAGTAGATTTAGTTGGTTTGAGTAATGTTGCACTGTTAGTATAGTATTCTTGCCTGTGAGGAAGAGCACATTTGTGAAGTTCCTTGGTGAGGACAATTTGCACTTAAGTAGATATACACTCCCCGTGTTCTTTTTCCTGTAGTCCCGTGGTATTTCGCTTTCTCTGAGGATATGACTAAAAGAAGGAATATCAGGGAAAATATATTTATAGTGTTAAGAACTTTCTGTTTTAATAATAGTGGTTCCTGCCCTAATTCTTTACTCTGTGATTTTAAACTATGTGTCTATTGGCCTTTAGACTGGGATAGTATGTTGGATAATCTATTTGTTTTCTATTACTGTTGTACCAACCACAAACTTAGCAGCTTATGACAATACAAATTTATTATTTCACAGTTCTGCAGATCAGAAGTTTAGATTGGCTCCACCAGTTTCTCTGCTATAGGCTTTACAAGGCCAAAATCAAAGTGTCGGATGGATTCCTAACTGGAGGAGACTCTGAAAAAAATCCACTTTCATGCTCATTCAGTTCCTCATGGTTGTGGGACTAAGATCTCCATTTCTTGCTATCAGCTGGGAGCCATCTTTAGCTCCTTGCATATCTGCTATCCCTATATCAGAGCCAGCAACAGCACCTGGAATCGTTATCACACTTGACATCTTTCAAATTTCCCCTACTACCACACCTCTTTTCCAAATTCCAGCCAAGAAAAGTTCTCTGCTTTTAAGGTGATTAGACTGGGCCAGCTTAGATAATCTAGGATACTCTCCCTGTTTTAGTGTTAGCAGCCTTCATTACATTCACGGAGTCCCTTTTCCATGTAACATAACATTTTGCCATGTACCACAGGTTCTGGGCTTTAGGCAGTGGGCATTTTGGGGTGCAATTATTTTGCCTCCCACAGATGAATTCTAAAAGAATGAGTCACCTACCTCCATTACAAATTTCTAGAGTACTCTGAGTATTCTAGTGCTTTTGGTCTAGAAGTAGAAGATTCAGTATGAATACTCACCTTCTAAATGCTATTAGCAGATTTTAAAAATATATATCTTATGGAACTTGGTAAAGAGTATTTATTTTCTGTTTGATAAACAGAATAACTAGGGGTCAGGGAAAACCAAGTTGACCATTAGGGCCTGAGGTAGACTGGAAATTTTTTGGTTTATGGCAGTGGTTTTATTTATCCTAACCATTTTAATCACTACAAAGCATACTAGAACCATAGAGGGAGCCCAACTGGGAAAAGGAAGAAAGCCCAGATCAAGTGAATCAGAAATGAGATTACTAATTTTTTTTTATTTTTTATTTTGTTTTATTTTTTTGAGATGGAGTCTCACTCTGTCGCCCAAGCTGGGGTGCAGTGACCTGATCTCCGCCTCCCAAGTTCAAGGGTTTATCCTGCCTCAGCCTCCCAGGTAGCTGGGACTGCAGGTGTATGCCACCATACCCGGTTAATTTTTTGTATTTTTAGTAGAGACGGGGTTTCACCATGTTGGCCAGGCTGGTCACGAACTCCTGACCTCAGGCGATCTGCCCACCTCAGCCTCCGAAAGTGGGGATTACTACAAATTTAACACAGGTGACTCACATGGAGGGCTGAGATAAATGCAGGAAACAGAAAAATATTTCATTGGTATCGAAGAGAGTGTGACCTGTTACGTGAGAGCAGGATGCAAGACATTATTAAGTTGGTCAGATAGATGGCAACATTTCAATTCATGGGTTGGCAATATGGGCTAAGGATGCAATAGTTAGGAATACAAGTTAAATAAAGACTTCAGTTTAAGCTGAAATTGAAGAGGAAAGTTCTAACGCTTTCTAACACCAGAAATAACATCTTTAGATAAGGTCAAAGGAAGGGCCAAGAAGGTCAAAAGGAAACATGGACAAAGAGGGGATAAGGAAGAGGAACTGGAGGTAAATTTCATCTACACTTTGGAATTCTGTTCAAGGTTGGTTCTGGTATTTGGGATGGAAGGATTGCTTTGGATATTAAGAGAGAAATATGGTACAGGTAAATCCACTAGATTATAATTTCTATTATATCATTTCCTTAAGGAAGAAATGAGCTCACCCTGGCAATCTACCATCTTGTATATTTTCATATTAGACTATGTATTTCAGAGATAAAAACAGGAAGTAAAATTTTGAGTAAAAGGATAATTTCCCAAGTAAAATAGGAAAGATAAGGGCAATAAGATTATAAATCTTTAACTACTTTTATACTCTAATTACAACAGAAACCTGAATATATGCTTATAAATTTGTAAGTCAGTTTTTAGTTATTTAATAAATTTAATTAAGTAATTACAAATCAACTAACAAAGAAGATAGTTGAAGTCAGATATATGTGTGTTTATATTTTTTTCTCGAAGTGTGTTCTACTATGCTATTCATGAAGCATTTTGGGTTTTTTTTTTGAGTATTTAAATCAACTAATTTTTTATTTAAGTTTCTTTTGTCATTTATTTGCACTTTAACAAAAATTGAATCTTCTATTTCTCAGTTAACATTTAAGTAATATAAATGAAAAAAATAGAAGAGTTCTGAGAAATATGTAATTGCTTAACAGAAGTCATATGTGGGGTGACTCATAATTGCAAAACAAAATCTCTGCAAAAATCCTTAACAAGTGCATGTCTTTCATATTTAAAGTACAGGCTGAGCATCCCTAATCTGAAAATCTGGAATCTGAAATGCTCCAGAATCCGAAATGTTTTGAACACTGACATGATGCCCAAAGGAAATGCTCATTGGAGTATTTCAGATTTCAGACTCTCAGACTGGGGGCACTCAACTGGTAAGTATATAATGAAAATATTCCAAAATCCGAAAAATGTCTAAACTCCTAAATACTTCTGCTCCCAAATATTTCAAACAAAGAATATTCAAGCTATAATTAAAATGTTATGCATAATTTCCAAAATTCATCACTGTATGATACAACACACTTTCCTGCTTGCCTTTTGTGAAAATGAAGGCAACATACAGATAAGAAGGAATTACAAATTTCTAAAAGATGGTGCTTTTTTCTACTCAGTTGACAACCAAAAGTTGCCAGGCAAGAGCACAAAAATTGGCATTTACTAAGTGCTTATCGTATATTACTACATGAAGTGGATTTTTTTTCCATAAGTTATTGGGGTACAGGTGGTATTTGGGCACGAGTAAGTTCCTTTCTTTTTTTTTTTTAAGATGGAGTTTTGCTCTTGTTGCCCAGGTTGGAGTGCAATGGCACATTCTCAGCTCACTGCAACCACCACCTCCTGGGTTCAGGCGATTCACCTGTCTCAGCCTCCCAAGTAGGTGAGATTACAGGTGCCCACCATCATATCCAGCTAATTTTTTGTATTTTTAGTAGAGACAGGGTTTCACCATGTTGGCCAGGCTGGTCTTGAGCTCCTGACCTCAGGTGATCTACACGAGTAAGTTCTTTACTGGTGATTTGTGAGATTTTGGTGTACCCATCGCCCGAACAGTATACACTGCACCATATTTGTAGTCTTCTATCTTTTGCCCACTTCCCGCTCTTTCCTCCAAGACCCCAAAGTCCATTGCATCATTCTTGTTTTTTTGAGATGGAGTCTTGCTCTATTGCCTAGGCTGGAGTGCAGTGTCATGATCTCAGCTCACTGCAGCCGCCACCTCCCAGGTTAAAGTGATTCTCCTGCCTCAGCCTCTGGAGCAGCTAGGATTACAGGTGCAGACCACCACGCCCAGCTAATTTTTGTATTTTTATTAGAGACAGGGTTTCACCATGCTGGCCAGGCTGGTCTCAAACTCCTGACCTCAAGTGATCCACCTGCCTCATCCTCCCAAAGTGCTGGGATTACAGGTCTGAGCCACCGCACCTGGCCCATTGAATCATTCCTATGCCTTTGCACCCTCATAGCTTAGCTCCCACGTATCAGTGAGAATACACAATGTTTGGTTTTCTGTTCTGGAGTTACTTCACTTAGAATAATAGTCTCCAATCTCATCCAGGTCACTGCAAATGCTGTTAATTCATTCCTTTTTATGGCTGCGTAGTATTCTAACATATATATGTGTGTGTGTGTGTGTGTATTTGCATGTATATGTGTATATATGCATATATATGCTGGAATAGTATACATATAGTATATATGATAGTGTGTATATAATATATATGTGTGTATTTATATATATTGTACACACACACACACCACAGTTTCTTTATCCACTCATTGATTGATGGACATTTGGGTTGGTGCCATGATTTTGCAATTGTGAATTGTGCTGCTATAATATGTAGCAATTATAAGTGATTTGTCAACTTGTGCTGTTACTAAATGCATGATTAACAATAAAACACAGGCTTAACTCAACAGTATTGTTTTTCTAACAAAATTCTAACAAAATGAGTAAACACACTAATCCCCATACATGGACACATACTACATGCAAACATCATCCATAACATATGCAGCACACGTTCAAATATATCTATTTACACCTCTTAAATAGCTAGTATACTTGCTGTTTTACTGTGTGCCAAAATAAAATTTTATTGTGAATAAATAAATGCTATGGGCATAAACTCATTTGAGTATATATGCTATTGTCCTAATTTCCAAAGTAAGACAACACAGGTGCCTCAACAAGCTATGTGTAATGAATATTTTTTGAGTACTGTGTAGCATAGTAGCAAAATTACTGGGTATCAGAACCTGTGAGTTCTAGCCTTTGCTCTGCCACATGTTAGATTTGTGATATGAAGAATGTCATTTAATAGCTTGTAGCCTCTGTTCCCTCACTTATGAAAAAAGGATAAAGATATCTCTCCTATTTACTTTCCAGAGTTGATATTCACATCAGATGAGCTAAATATACTTTAAGGCATTCGAAGATTATGAATTACTATGCAAAACAATATTATATTTTAAACAAATATAGACAATTCCCATTAGTACAGTTAAGGCAAGGTCTGTGTCCTCTTATATATAATCATTAAAACTTTGAAATTAGTTTATTATTGTTTATTTGCTTTGTTGTATCTGTTGCAGAGTCTCCTTGTAATTTCCTATATGTCTGATGAGTTGCTAATCACAATATTAAGTGGTGTTGGATTTCAATGTTATTGTATGTATGAGAGCTAATGTTCAAAATCAGGGCAGTATTAGATATTAGTGCACTATCAAAGACAGTTAACAGGGAGGAATGTAGAATTAATGATTAAAAACATGAAGAATTGCTATAATATTATATATCTTGCTGTATAATTTTATGTTTTTATTAATTAAATAATTATTGGTTAAATCATACTTTTTCTTGATCTAAATTCCAGAAGCAATGAAGAACCAGAAGCTTAAGGGTTGACTTGGAGAGAAGGAATACCTTTTTATTTTTAATGTGTGTGTGTTTTTGGTTGGTTTGTTTTGTATCTCATTTCCGTTTCTCCAAATCCCTATCCCCACCCATTTATTATGGCTTGGTCCAGATTCTAGAGCCAATGGTTTTTCATATTAAGCTAATGGATAATTAGATGGTGCAGAGATGAATCTCAGAGTTTATATAAGCCCTTTAAAAATGTATGCAAATATACTTTGTATTTTATCTAAATGTATACTTTATTTGTATTTGTAAATATGCTTTTTCTTTCTCCCCACCCCTTCCTTGGAGAGAAGGTTGATAAGTTTCATTTATTCTCAAAGGACCACATGAGATTAAAAACACTTGGAACTGTTGAGTTAGAGCTATTGGTACCAAAGTGAGCATCAGCTGGAGAAAGAAATTTTCCTTTTTTCCCCTTTTTCCCAACTATCCCACTTGTGTCCCAGACATTTGGGTTGGGGTAGGAAGCAGAGAAGGAAGATTAGAGGGCCAGCCAGTGGGTCTATAATGGCTTTACCTTTTTTTTTCCTTTCCTTCTTTCTTGCTTTTTTACTCACTGTTTTTCTCCTTTCTCCCTCCCTCCTCCCTTGGTTTCCTTCCTCCCTTCCTTCCTTTCTCCCTCACTTCCTTTCTTCTGTCCTTCCAACTTTTCTCCCTTCATCTCTCCTTCTTCCTTTTTCTTTTTCTTTTCAATATTTCTCTTCATAAGGTAAAATTTAAGCAAGCGTTCTTTAAATTAAGGACCCATTTTATTTTAGTGCTGTGCCATATTCCTTTACTCATCTGCTTCTCATCACTTGATGCTGATTGTATTCATTTTATCACCATCCTGGTTTTGAGAATATCCTACTATGTTCTGCAGAAATACTAGTGCTCTGCAGAAGTTATTTCTGTAATAGAAAATCCATAGAAATCAGTGGGAAAAAATGTAGTGTCTATTCCTTGTCTTTGTTTTTAACATTTTGGGTCCCTACTTGAATATCATCACCTAAGACACAATTTTTCCAATGAATAAAATAAAATGACTAATTAATTTATGAATTATTTAAGACAGAAAATGGGTGAAATTAAGCTGTAATTCTTATATTTACTGATATAATTCAGTTACTGTAGATATGTGGACAAGGCCATCTCCAAATTCTATAAAAAATCGAAAAATAAAATGATCTTGTTTACTAATTGTTCAAGATTTTACTTACTGATATAGGAAAATCAGAGTTCCCTTTTGGGTACTATAAGATGTGAAATTGAAGTCCACAGTACTTACGTTTTTGTGTGATTTTTACAGTGTCTGTTAGACTTACATCATTCAGTAAACATAATACTAGAGTAGAATTTAGTTGAAATCAAATGTTGTGAGTGGGTAAGGTAATGTGCACATCCAGTTCTTAGCAGGTGGTTCTAAGCAGGATGTGGGGCCTGCACCCCCAGCTGCTAACCTATCAAGGGTAGCCCACGTGGTTCTCAGGGCACCATGCCGATGAGCACCCACTGTGGTTCTGATTTTGGCAGCCATGGCTGAATCGGGTCTTTGATCTTTGGAGTGGCTTCTGCCACAGTGAGCATATCTGTTTGTTTTGCTCCTCCCTTTGGTCATTATTCCAACCTGGCAGTATAAGGCAAAAAAAAAAAAAAAAAAAAAGAGAGAGAGAGAGAGAGAGAGACGTGGGAGGGTGTTGTTAGAGGATACTTCAGGAACACGACTGTACCAAGTATGAAAAAGCTGCTTAAAAATTCTGGCTCTAAAAGCTCATGCGGAACATTTTTTGCTGACTCATTAATGAATACATTTTATTTTATGTGTCATTCAACAGCCTGCTAAAAATCACTTTTTCTGATTCTGTTTTCTCATTACTGGGTTTTTGAATTCATCACAGAATGCAGCCAGCCACACAAAGAAAAGGCAGTCCTGCTCCCTGTCTTTTAATAGTTTTCCTTCATAAGTATCTAAATATGCTTGAAAACATTTACTTCTTACGCTTTGATATTTTAAAATCAATTCCTCTAATATATTTGAAAATCAGCTTCAGAGGTTTGATTACATTTTAATTTTATTTATTTATTTTAATTGAAAATAATTATATATTTTATGGGGTACAGTGTGATATTTTGATCTGTGTATACATTATAGAAATATTTAATCAAGCCAATTAATATATTCATCACCTCACTTGCGTGTATGACATTTTGTTGAAATCTTTCAACAGATTTTGTAATAATCTCTATTTATTCCAATATACTATTTGATGGAAAATGTAAAGATGACTATACCCATTTTATAGCTGAAAAAGTGGAGATACTGAGGTGCTAAATATGCTATTGAAGGTTGTAGAGGTGTTAGTGTCATTCTAAAATTCAAGTTGTCATTCTGATATTTGGGGATTTAGGGCTTTAGCATATGTTCTATGCAATGATCAAAATACTTGATCCACATTATCTTAATAATATCATTGAGATATCATAGATAAAAAGTAACCTGAGACATAGAAAGGCATTAAATTACTTGTAGCAAATCTCATAGCAAGGTCACAGAGAAGCTGACACACTCTTGGACTTCTTCATATGGACTAGCCATGACTAGTTTTCTGACAAGAAACATTTTTCTCCTTTTGAGAATGTGAAGGTCGAAGATTTCTCCCAGGTCGAGAAAGCAATGCCTTAAAGAACTCTGAGAAAATTTTTTATTTTTAACTCTCAAACAAATATACAGCCCATTGTATTGATCCTCACTTAACAAGTTTAAAATACGTGAGTTTTAAAATTCTTGTTTAGAAAAACTGGGATTAAGTCACCTTTTCATTCCTTCATTATCTAGGTCTCACTAAAACATTTTAAGGTGTTAGGTATTTATATAATGTATGTGAAAATACATAAGTTCAGAAATTGGAATGTATGTGGAATTTATTTTGGAAAAATAGCACCTATTTTGAAATGTGTCTGTCATAACTTCTGTTTGTGATCATTTTCAATTAGAAGACAAGGTTTCCCTATATAAGACTAGAGACTCAGATAGCTAGGAAGGAAGGAGGGACCAAACAGGCTAAAATTTTACTAAGTTGTAACCAATCCAGGTATCATAAAGAAAGAGTACGTGAAGTTGTCTTCTATACTTTTAACTTCTATGAATTAAGATTTTCAATTGAGAAATAAACAGATTCTAGAAAGCCCTGGCTTCCCAGGAGGTGCCACTAGGTTAGTATGGCTCAGACGGATGCTCATGAACTCATCTGCTGGTTTTCCCATACAAAACATCTCAGCCAATATCCACAGAATAAAGACCAATAATGGAGTCCTTTATCCCAAAGAAGAAACTTTACTTACACACACAAGCAAATGAAAAGAGCCTCCTTGTAGCCCCTCCATAAAGAAATACCACCATTTCATCTAGAACCAGCTTTATCACCATAACTAAATGTTGTGTTCCATGGATATTTGCACCATATTTTAGGTCAAGAATTAGAGTTGGCTGGATTTAGTCAATGTCAAGAGAGAAGAAAGAATGTGGAGAGGGCGTCAGAGTGCTCGGAGTTGGCAAATGCTGGCAATTAGCCGTAAAGTTAGCAGCATGAGGTTATCTGAAAAGAGCATATGATTATACTGAGTGGTGGCTTCCCCAGTGAGTCCCAAATAAGCTTTTTCATCTACATTAAATACAATGTAATATTGTATTAATCACTTGGAAAAACAAGAATTTTTTCTATTATTAACTGGTAAGTTCCTGTGTCGTCTATCTGTATTTTGTCCGTCAGCTCTGTTTTCTTAAACACAACCAGTTCAACTATATTATTAACATCTTGAAAGGAAAACCTACCAGACTATCAAGGCTAATTTGCTTTAACTAAGATTTATTTACATTTATTGTCTAAGATAGGCTTCAATAATATATGGTCATTTGGTCCAGAAACAGTAAGTCTTAGTTGTATGTGGTAACTTTTAACTCTGAATACTTCAAATGCCATATATTTTACCCCTATTCTGGGCTAGATTTTGTGCTATGCACATAAAACATATCATCGTCTTTTCTTTCTTTCTTTCTTTCTTTTTTTTTTTTTGAGTTGGAGTCTAGCTCTGTCACCCAGGCTGGAGTGCAATGGCGTGATCTCGGCTCACTGGAACCTCCATCTCTCGGGTTCAGGCGATTCTCCTGCCTCAGTCCCCCAAGTAGATGGGATTACAGGTTTCTGCCACCATGCCCAGCTAATTTTTTGTATTTTCAGTAGAGACAGGATTTCACCGTGCTGGCCAGGCTTGTCTTGAACTCCTGATCTCAGGTGATCCACCCAACTCAGCCTCCCAAAGTGCTGGGATTACAGTCGTGAGCCACCGCGCCCAGACTCATTTTCTTTAATTTTCACAACGTAAACATTATGTGTGACTATGTAACTATAAAGTAATAAATCTGATTCTAGTTGGACATTAGTTGCCCTGGTCTCATTGGGTAGAATGAATTCACGTTGTGTATATATAGCTTCTCAACTTGTGAGTTTCATAATACATTAAATGGAGATGGTAATAGTACCTACCTCACAATGTTACTGTGAGAATTAAATGAGATATTATATGTAGAGTCTTTAGATTAGTCCCTAGCATATAGTTAACACTCAGCTAATGTTAACTATTATTATGTATAAGCATTGTGGGAATAAAAATCAAACATTTACTGATAAGTGCTCAGTATATAGTAGGAGCTCAACTCATACATATTTAATGAATTAGTAAACTGTAAGTTCTTTAAATGGCTAGATGTTACTGATCTATGGTAAATGTAGTATTCTGGCTATTGCCTTATACTGTTAAATATACTATAAAGCAAAATGTTAAATAACACCAAGATTTCTATATAGTTTTCATGAATATTTCCTAGCTATGAAAGAGCTTTTTGGGGGTTTAGGAGTATTGTTTCCTTTCTCATTTAACATTTGCACCCTTAGTCCCATATAGCATGTGCTATCTGACTAGAGGTATATGTGTGGCCAAAAAATGGACATAGATTTTCCCCTTCCTTTAACAGTCATGCAGATAGATTTATCTTATGGTGCGGTGAAAACAGAAGCAGTACAAGCCTGCCCATAGTAAAAGAAGATAAATGGGCAAGAAAACACAGAAAGGCAGTGTGTGTCAAGCATGCTTCATATTTGCCTGAGAGAACTGAAACACACAAAGTGAGAAAGACGTGTATGTTACTATGTGCCAGTGCTGGAGATACTGCTTGCTTTTTTGATGATATCAAGACGTTATAGTTTTGGGGGACATTTGTTTCTTAATAAATTTATTTTTAAACCCTGCAATATTTACCATCTGAAACGTTTATCTGAAATTGTCATGTATTAAATCCCATCTTTTCTAGAACTGGTGTTCTGCTTCTAGTAACAGTTTGAGAAAGGGTTCAAAGGTTTGACTCTCCCTAGAATGTTCTTACCACTGGTACTTCTACTCAACCTTTACAAATAGTTGATGCATCACTTCTAGGAGGCCCATCCTATATGTTTATATATATTTGTGTCATTGCTCTGGCTATATTGTATTACAGTTTTCAGTTGAGATGTGTGTTTTCTCTTTTAGAGTCTGGTGACTAAATTGTGAGCTTCTTGAATGACGAGGCTGTGCTTTACTTATCTCCAATATTATTCAGTTGCTGAAATAGAGTAGATGCTCAATAAATACGTATCCAATAAATTAATAAATTTGCAGTCTCACACACAGGCATATATTCTTATAAAAGATTAGGGACATTAACACAATTTTTTTCTTTGCATGTTCCTAAAGTAATTGTGAATCTTTGGAAATTGTTTATGAACATATTAATATGTTTCTTAGTGCTCTAGTCACTTTGAGGGAAATTTTTTAATCTTTGAAAAAAGTTATATTTTAATCTCTGCATATTCTTTTTTACCCCGAGCATGACTTTTGCACAATGGACTCAAGTGTGTTGTCAATTACTGATTATTTGGTTTAGCCACACAGAAACTGTTAGGAATCCTTATTTTTATTTGCACACTATCTGTTTGGTGGCTTTGTCCAAGCCCATGGATTATGCCAGTTAAATGGAAAAGTCTTACTTTCAAGCAAAATTCTCAGCATTTAGTACAGTGTGTGGCATATATTTGGGAGTCAATAAATGTTCATGGAATGCATGAACAAATCAGTCATTGTTGCAAACTGTTTTGAGGATGAGGTATGAGATTTTTTTTTTAAGGCTACATGAAATGCCCAGTATCACACAGCAGGATAAGAGAAAATCTCACACTCATAACGCATACTTCTGTGTTTCCAGACTGTTACACAAGCTCACTGAGAAGTGCAGTATATGTCTGATTTCTCAACTTCACCCTGCAGTAAACTTTTGCTATCCGGAGGCTAGAGACCTCTTTTGTAAATGTTGTCTGCCCAATGACTGTGTTGGCACCAGGGAGGCCCTAGCAGATAAAGTGGTGGAACATATGGTTTCCATCTGAATACAAATTGGTGGACATAACGTGGTAATTCAACTGAGATGTCCTCTATATTGTAAACTGAAAGAGTATGATTAGAGGTGTTTATAAACGGCGTCTGAATTCCCCCACACCCCTCCCCATCCCCTTTCCACTGTAGTTTTATCTGTCTGAATCAGAACGATCTAGCCTCCCAGCCTAACTGCATTATTTGTGAAAATGGCCAGTGTGAGGAATTATTAATTAAAGCTAACAAATCACCCTGACGAGCTGTGCCCTGGCATGGCTGAAGGTTGATTGGCGAAAGTGTTCTCCTTTGGAGAAAAGACTTTTTGTGCTCGTGACGCAGTCAGGGACGGATTATTGAATATGCAAGTTAGAAGAAAAATCACAGGACAAGCAAATTGAGTATTTACTGGCAAATAATTGCTCTCTTAAGCTGTGGCTCTCTTCCTAAATTCTTAACATTCCCGAGGGTTAGAAAGAAACACAGAAAAATGCATCGGTACAGAGTACATTTCAAAAAAAATACATAGACTGATGTTTCAGACTTGTGCAGGTAAGTGTGATTGTGTGTGTATGGAAAGTGAAAGAACAAGGGAAAGCAAAGGAAAGATAGGGGAAAAAGCATAACTGTTAATCTGGTGAGTTTTTAAAATAAACTTGTTTATTGGAGCTCAGCGTATTTCTAAGTTGGGAATTTAGTTTCAGTGCTGCATTTATTGTGAAAGTTAGAGACGTGAGAATGAGAGAGGATATTCTCAAAGTTGTTTGTCTTTATTAGCAGAAGAATATGTTAATGTTTTGTCCCAATAGTAATTATAAATTTTGTTCAGGTATTTGTGGATATATGTATAAAATTATCAGTTGATTTGAAGATCTTTAGTTATTTTCAACATTGTTGATTATGACACGTCATACAGTGTTTCGAACATATTTGGGTACAACTATTGCATTTATTTTTAAAACTAAACACTGTTTTCATTAGGACCAAGCTAGTCCTTGTTGAGAATTCCTAAAGGGACATTATAGTTTGGAAATACTTAAACTTCAGACTTCTATAATAACTAAAGTGTCCTTATTGTCAATTGTGTGGTCTTTTTATCTGTAATGTTAATCAGATGCTAAGTTTTGTGGACATTGTAAGACAGGAGAGACTAGTTTAGAGGTTTTTCAGGACTAAATTTAAATACATAGAAATATAAGTGTGCAAATGAAGGTTAATTGCATGTATAAAATATAGACATTAAGAAACAGAGATACTCTTACAAGTACAGCTAGGTTATGGGAGCAACATTACCAGAATATATATCCATTGAAGATGAATTGCATATTCTGTGATAACCTGGAAAATGCACTTTCATCGACAACAAACTGTTTTGAAATGAAAATAAGTGACTGGAAAATGGTGCTTTTGGCTTTTAATAACTATGAAAAACATTGATTTAAAACAAAGGCATAATCATAATTTAGACTAAATTAACTAATTAATAATTACCAGATGCTTTAACAATATAACATCTACATGATACTAGTAATAGGAATAATAATAAAAATGGAAAATCTGGTAATCACAAAGAAATTAAATCAGATGACTCTCATGTTTTAGAAAATCAGAATTTTAAAATATAAATAAATAAAACATATGTTGCCTTCTAATCTATTCCTTGAACCATATAATATTGTATTGGTTAGGATTTTTCTCTTACTATTTCCTATTTTATTTAAAAATGTGATCCTTAGTATAGGGAATGGAGCTCATAAGAAAGTTCAGAAAATATATTTTTTAAAGGTTTAATTCCCACTGGATCACATTCTGTCCTCAGATTTCAAGAGGCAGCCTCCTTAAAGTTTCTTGTGACTATTTGAGGGCAAAATTTGGTCCATTATTTAGAAATAGCAAAGGGGGCATTTAAAGCATATGTTCAGAGACTTAACCATCTGCTTGCTTTATTATGAATACCGCAGAGTTATGAGAAATTAGAAAGACTCAAAAATTGAACCAGAGTTCTATGCAAAATTTTAAAATACAGCACTCTGATTTTAAAATATGTTTTGCAACCACCTACTTTTGCTAAGTATATCTTATTAGTCCTCTATGTGAGAATAGTATTATTCCACCTTTATGACGTATGGGAAATAAATGGCAAAGTATAGCTGAGTGACATGAACCTATAGAAAGTTAATCGTAATCTTTTCTCTCTGATTTAACCCACTAAATATGAATACCTTGTGGAGTTTTAGACTTGTCATCAGTGAAACTCACAGTGACTTAGAGAAACATTATAAGATGGTGACTGCTGGAACAAAAATGAAGTCCAGCTGCTAGTTTCTGGACTGTCTACAAATGAGTTGCAAGAGACATGCGGAGGCCAGACTAAAGAGAACTTCTGTAATCCAACTGTGATGTAATGAAAGTATGAATCAGCTATTGGTTGCCCATGCTGAGGGGGAAAAGCAACAAAATATTTTTTTAAGTGCAAATTGGCATTATTCCCAGGTGGTACTATATTTCTTTGGTATCTGAAAGGATATGACATTCAGAAATTAATAAAAGAACAAAAATCATCTTTAAGTCCCAGGCATAGTAATATTTCACCTAGATTGGTCGTATAAGGACTTATCAATATGAACATAATTGTTAAAATGTCTAATGCTCAATTAGAGTTCTTCTACATTACCTGAGTTTTACTAGAATCAGACTGAGACTGGCTGGATCATTCTCAGAGGAGAATATAGAGAGTAGACTAAATTTAGCCTGAATATAAGTTTTTGTTGTTGAGATGACTATTACTCTTTGTTGCTTAATGAAAAGCATTTACTTAAAAGAAAATAATAATGGAAGCAAAGGACTGAAATATTTGGTTTGAAGACGCCAAGTAAAAAATGTATGTGTATGTATCATGTATACTTCTATATTTGTTTAAATAAAAAATGTTTTCAGAAATATACACTTTATTAGGCTGATTAAGCCAAAACTTTTTTGTGTGTGTAATCTAAAGACTGAACACAAAATTTTAAAACAGAACTGAAAAATGTCAGTCAGAACTGAATTAATGACCTGGAGCTGAAAATACCTATGTCAAATTTCATTTGGATTTTTTCATGGTGGGATTTTAATTTTATGTCTCCCTAAATGGAAGTGCTGCAGTCAAGTGAATCTATAGCCCAAAGAATAATGAAATATGTCAATTATTTTAGGAGGTTAGTTTTTATTTTTTATTTTGAGTACATGTGATGTAAATACCAAATACATATACACAATATTTTTTTTGTTTATTTGTCTTATTTACTATTTATTGCTCTAATAAGGGAATTAAAATGGCTGACAATGAAAAAATAAACACAAATACATGACTGCAGCAAAATACATGAATTAGAAGTAGGTAAGAAAAATGAAACAATAAAGGAAAGGATATAAAGATGGAGTTAGAAGTGAGGTCAGCATGCAAACTATATTCAGTGAAGTGCTATACATTTGCCTTTAAACTTCCTTGCAGCAAAAGTTGAAGAGAAAAGCTTATTACACAGTTTGTAACATCCGTAAGCATACGAAAATAATTTTCATTTTTTGTCTTGAAAATGGCTCTTGAAAAGAGCTCTTAGTTTTCAAAGAAGTCAATGCTAAAGCAGCTGCCACTGTAAAGAATTTAAGGCTGCAGATACCTAAAGGTCAGGTTGGAAGCAGAAGCAGTACCTTCCCTGGGACATGGATATGGAAGTAGACCAAAGTAATCCCCTTTTAATCCCTGGGTATGTGTTTCGAGAGAGAGAAAAGAAAAGACACGATTAATGCAGTAATGTTGGTAAGCTAACAATTTGTGGAAAGTAGGGAGTTAAAGGGGGAATTTTAAAAAATTATTTCATGTAAATAAATATGCATATATTTTTAGTAGCAAATCAAAGATTTAGAAGGCATTCACTTTTATAATAACCATTAAAACATGTTATCAAATAAACCTCTTAAATCAACATTGCTTTCCTAAGTTGTTCATAAAACACTGCTGTACTGCTGCCATTCTTCTTCGACTTTTACTTTAAGCAGATTGTCAGTCTCTCTGAAGTTTTAAAAAGAGTCATTTCTGGCTTGAAATTTAATATTTCTTGCCCTTATGTCCTCCCTTGGTTCATTTTGAGAAGTCTTAGCAAATTGCCTATTCTTTTCACAGGTAATTTTGATAGTTAAGTCACATTTAATAGGCTAGTCTTCTCTTCATATTGAAAAGGTGAACTATATAGATTTATTATTATATTATCTTGTAGCCTAGTCTCTAAGTAGTCCGAGGACCAACTGTGTCAGGATTACCCAGGGATTACCTATATCAGGATTATCTAGAGCACCTGTTAAAATGGAGATTCCTGAACCCCATTCCAGAGTTTCTAAATAAAAAGCTCTGAGAATGTAGCCTGGATCTGCAGTTTAGGAAACTGCCCAAGTTATAATAAAGTTGTTATATAAGTTGTGCATAATAAAGTTTGAAGTTCACTGTTTTAAAATTGTGACTTTAAACATTTCTAGTATATGAGCATAAAATAGTAGGATTTCTCTACAACCATCAGTGAAGGTTTATTATGCTTTATTAACACTAACTAAAACTAACTAATACATAAAACTAACTAATACAAAATAGTTAACACTAACACTAACTAATACATAATACTCAATAATATGTGATTGCCTGCTCATAAATCTAGAAACACCTAGACAAAAACTCTGAATTTGTTTGAACACCCTTAAGCCATCTCTCACCACTTTAAAAAATATTATTTAATTTTTAAGTTATCATGTATTAAGAACTACTATATACTAAGTCATATGTTGAGTCTTGTTGTTGAGTCCTTGATGCATTTGTAAAATCCTCCAGAGAATAGACCAGTAAATTCAAGACACTTCTTGTAGGAAACTTCTTTCCATGGGGACCTGCACATGATGTAAGGGGAGAAACAAGTCATCTGTAAATACCAAGAGTGTGCATTGTCAACCCTAAAATAATTTTTTTTCATTTTTTGGGCTTGTTCTGGTGTATGTGTGTTCTGGGTTATTTCATTGAATTGAGTGCTAGGCACTCAAGATGCTTAGAGCTCTAAGAGGTAGATAAGTAATGGGGTCAATCTTCAAGGGACTTTACATAAAGCAGAGAAGACTGATCATTAACAATAGTATATGGCCTTCATAAGGTTCTGAGGCAGACAGAGTAAAGAGTACTGTCCTTCAAAAGGTCAGAGAGTAGAGCAACAGGAAAGGCTTCCCAGCAGGAGTTATGTTTTTACTGTGACTAACAACCTAATTGTAAAACAAAACAAAAACATTCTTTAAGTAAAGTTCTGAATTTCCCCTTGATCACCTAAGTAATGTGTCCATGTTGAAAATATTTCAGACGTAGGAAAAAGTATTTTTTAAAGAAAGTAAAATCACCACTTAAAGAAACCATTGTTAACATTCTTCAGATACTTTTTTGAGCATGTATTATGTCCTAAGGTTATGCCAACCGGCTACAGCTTCTTAGAAGCGAGCATTTTAATTGGCAGATAGTGTGAATAGCACGAACTCAAACCTTAACTCATTTCAGCTGTCTTCGGATTTGGCTTACAGACCAAATGGGCCCCAACCCTAATGATGTAGATAAAACTGCACAAATGCAGTACTCTCTTGAACAAACACCATAGTACCTGCTATAACCCCCACCTAGAGTAGATATGAGAATCAGATTCCTTGGGTTCCAATCCAGACTTGTACCTCTTTTCTGTCTGTGTGATCTTGACCAAATTTTTGGATTTCTATATCTCAATGTGCTTTTCTGTTAAATTGAATTTATGGTACTTACCTCATGTAATATTTTGAGAAATGAATAAGATAATACATGTAAAGTGCTAATCACAATACTTGGCACATAGTAGAGTTCAATAAATGCTATCTATTTATTGGTGATTACTAGTATTATTACTACTATTACAGTTATTTTTATTACCAGAGAAACTTGCTGAAAATATATTTTATCTAGTACAACTCCATTATTATTACTGACAAAACAATTCAAGACACATTTCTTACTGAGAGTGGGTCAGATATATTATATTTGCAACACATATTAAGAATCTGGATTTAATAGATGAAAATTATAATATGATTTAGCTCAGTAGATAAATGACATTATGTGGACTAAATTTCTGTTTCTAGATAGAAATAATGTCTAAAAGTGACTTAAATGCCTTTCATGTCACATATCTTGTTTCAACAATTTGTGATTAACTTGGTTTGTTTTATTAAAAGAAAATTGTAAATCCAGCACTCTAATGTTTTCCAGATAGTGCCACCTTTCTTTATTCAATCAGTGATGGAAAATGATAAGAAATACAGTTTTACCTAAAGAGGGTATCTTCAGGAAGGAAGAGATTCTAATGGTCAGATCTGTGATTTAGCATAATAGCAAACAAAGATAACTATCCTAGCAGCTGCCACATAGTAGGTGACTAAAGAATCTTTATTGAAGTATATTTTATAAGAAAAAGCATACATTAATCCAGGTGTTATGAGGAAGTGGAAGTGATTTTAAGAGAATGCACAAATTATATGCTCATGGACAAGTTACTTTTTGTGACTGAATCTTCAAATGGAAAATAAACCAATAATATCTTCATTACATGGTGAGTGTGTCTAGTCCTTGGTAGAATTCTTGGAACATAATAGATATTTAATAAATAATACCTGCTAACAACAGAAATAACCACAACAATAATAACACATGAAAGTCCTGTGTATAATGGCTATAAGCTCATTAATATATAATGCATATGATTTGTATGCATTGATACATAAATAATAACATTTTAAATTGCTTTGCTAATGTTTGACACACAGTAGGAACTTGGTGTAAATTTGATCTATTTAAATACCTTCATTAAAAGATTGCTTTAGTTATTTTAGTTAAATGAAAACACAGTTCAAAAATCTAAAACTAACTTAATCCTTTGGAAAATGACAATAAAAGCAAAGGCTATCTAAGGATTTGTTACTGAAATGGTCAAATAATTTGGGCTTAATGCAAATAAATAGCAGGCATACCACTCTACTTCAAAGCGTAGACAAAGAGAATTAACTTGGAAGACTCTTAGGTGACCCCTAATTTGAATCTTATTAATTGGAAACATTTTAATGCTCAAAAGGCTGTTATTGCTAGTTACAGTGGTAGCTACATATGGAAAATGGCTGCAGAGATTCACAATACAAAAATAGTCCATTGCTAAATTCAAAATTCTGTTAATGTCACAAACAGTGGGATGTGAAACACAAATGAATTGTGATGACAGTTGAGTACCAAGCCGCCTATTTTTTCCCCCTCAGAGCTGCCCATATTTGGCTTTATATTTTCCTCAGTCCTGATTTAACCCATAAATATTTGTATTTTCTGCAGCTAGCCTCACCTTGGAAACTACTACTTAAGCATTTTATTCCTAAGTGTTTCTCAATTCCTAGGAATTCTGCTTTATTGCTTTTCTTCCTACAGATATGCATTTTAAAATATTTCTTTACCTCTTGCTTTAGAGTCAGATTTTGAATCTTTTTTCACCTATAGTCTGATGAGGCTCAATGTTGCTCTTTACTCTCCCATTTCTCCTCAGTGTTTACAGTGTCATCTGCAGGCTAGGGCCTGTTTCTTCTCCATGTTGATTTGACTTGGGGTACTTGCTGTCATCCTGATCATCTGCATTTATTGGCTACCATCGTTTTTTAAAAACTGGTTTTTTAAATGTCAGTCTTACCCTTTATGATAGAAGGTCTTTATGATCCTGGATTTGGGGAGCAAGACTTATTTTATGAACCTACTAAAGCTCTCTTACAAATGCAGCAGTTCCACATAACCATAAGCTAGCTTGACCTTTGGGAAATGTCATTAAAAAATCTCTAAAGAGTATTGCTAAAATGACCAAATTATTTAGGCTTAATGGATTTTGTAGCATGGATACCAGACCTACTCACAGAGCAACAGTCCTGGCTGAATATATTTTATCTGGGTTTTACTGCATGTGGTGACTTGGCTGCCATTTATTGAGTGACCTCTCTGTGCCAAGCATTTTACATTTAATTCTTAAAACAATTTTGTGAGATGGGTACCATTATCTTCATTTAATAGGTAAGAAAATCTTGACCTAGAGAGGCTAAATGACTTGTTGAAAGGTGGAAATGGGATACAAACCAAAGTTTCTAAGACTAACATTCATCCTTTCTCCATTTCCTCATGCTTGTGCCTGGTTGTATATTTACATTATTGGTAACGGGAAAGAAGTTTATAGTATAATTCAGTTGGAGGCGTAGCCAATTCCTTCTTTCCTTTTCTTCTTTCCTTCTTTCCTTCCTTCCTTCCTTCCTTCCTTCCTTCTTTCCTTCCTTCCTTCCTTCCTTCTTTTCTTTCTTTTCTTTCTTTTCTTTCTTTTCTTTCTTTCTCTGAGTCTCGGACTGTCACCTGGGTTGGAGTGCAGTGGTGCCATCTCGGCTCACTGCAAGCTCCGCCTCCCGGGTTCAAGTGATTCTCCTGCCTCTGCCTCCCAAGTAGCCGGGATTACAGGCACCCACTGCCACGCTTAGCTAATTTTTTTGTATTTTTAGTAGCATGGGGTTTCACTATATGTTGATCAGGCTGGTCTCAAATTCCTGACCTCGTGATCCGCCCACCTGGGCCTCCCAGGTGCTTGGATTACAGGCTTGAGCCACCGCACCCAGCTGCCAATTTATTTAAAACAAAGTGATGGTGAGATTTTGCTATGTTATCATGTTATAGAAATACAAATCCAAGGCTATGGATTCACTAGATCTCCAGTAGCAAAAGGTACATAAGTATGGGCGACGTCCTTTGATTTTCCTTTTGGTTTTGGAGGACATGTTACTGTCAATTTTGAAGAAACTAAAGGACTTAAAATGTGTGGCCTATGTACTAGGCATTTCCGACTTCTCGTCGAGTGCCTCCTGTGACTTGTCCTACCTTTTCCTCCAAAACTAAAATCTAATTATTCTTAGCAAACATATCCTATAGACCTTTTTCCCACCAAATTTCCTGAAGAATTGTTTTTGTTTTATAATTATTTAGTGCTTTTTTACAGTGGGCAATTAAAGCATTTTAAATGCATCCATCATCAATCTATATGTTTATCTTATGAGGCATTAACACCACTTTACTTTTATACAGCACTTTGCAGTTTACAGCTTGGAACATGTATACCCCCAAAATAGCACATTGCCTTTTCATCAGAATAGGGATATCTAATTTAACAATAGTCGCCACATCCAGTGAAGCAGTGGGAAGACTGGCCTTCAAACCAGTAACCCGCATTTTCTAGGGAAGTTCAAGCCTGGCTTTCCTCTTTGCCTTTATGCAATTGGACCTTTGAGTTCACCAGATTGCACCCCAAACTCCATTATTTTGCTTTAAACAAAGACTGAGAGTTAGTGTAGACTAGTTTGTAACTTTGCCACAATAGGATTTGTGTCAGAACCTCTAAAAGGAGCTCTTGAAAATTTCCTGAAATTTCGAGTGAATTTTTAGCTAGAGAGAGAGAGAGAGAGAGAGAGAGAGAGA
>NW_016817363.1:465960-514570 GCF_001698545.2 Rhinopithecus bieti | reverse complement strand
AAAAAAAAAAAAAAAAAAACACCAATTGTACACCAATTCTTCCCAAAATTGAAAAAGAGGGAATTCTTTCCAACTCATTCTGATGCCAGTATTATTCTGATATCAAAAACAAGGACATTACAAGGGAAAAAAAAACCACACAAACAGATATTATTCATGAACATAGATATAAGAATTCTTAACAAATTTTTAGCAAATCAAATCTATGGACATATACAACAAATAGTACATTTGTCCCAGGAATGCAAGGTAGATTTAACATTTAAAAATCAATTGATAGAATTTATCATAGCTACAGAGAGAGAGAGAGAAAGGGAGGGAGGGAGGGAGGAACAGAGGGAGACAAAAACCCCAGAACCATCTTTTTTCAAATATTGCCTTGAAAAGAAAACTATAAAAAGTTTATGTTAAGATTCTGGGTCTTTGGATTACTCATGATGAGTGCTTTTCCTGGGCAGCATCTCCCATTTTCACCCTTCCTCTGGTCACATTGCATGTTCAATTTCCTTTTCTCACTCTGACAGTTACCAATGTTGGTATGTCTTCATTATTATTTATTACCTTAAATTTAAAGCAGAGTAGTTTTTTCTCACTTTTTGAAAATTAAATAAGTTTTATTGTGTCTGTATCAAAAGTCACTATATAGGTCTGCTCCCAATCTTGTTTTTTAAACATATGAATATTGCTATATTTTAAAAATACGAATCTTTTTATTTTATTTTATTTTATTTTATTTTATTTTATTTTTTTGAGGCAGAGTCTTGCTCTGTCACCCAGGCTGGAGTACAGTGGCACAGTCTTGGCTCACTGCAACCTCCATCTCCTGGGTTCAAGCGATTCTCCTGCCTCAACCTCCTGAGCTGGGATTACAAGTGTACGCCACCACGCCTGGCTAATTTTTTATAATTTTAGTAGAGACAGGGTTTCACATGTTGGCCAAGCTGGTCTCGAACTCCTGACCTCAGGTGATCTGCCCGCCTCGGCCTCCCAAAGTGCTGGGACTACAGGCATGAGCCACTGTGCCTGGCCAAAAATATGAATATATTTGGCTATTTGTACCCTTTCTCTTAATCCCAAGGATCTTCAACTTTTATTATTCTCTTTAAAATATTGAGTCCTGGAAATATAAGTGAACATGAACAGTTCTAAAAGATTAGTATTTTAAAAATTATAGTTTGCTATTCTCAGGTTTATTCAAAATTGACTTTCTGACATACTATATTGTTTTCACAAATGTAAGCTTTACCTAGGTAGTAAGACATATTCACAGATAGTTATTATCAAAAATATAGAGAAAAAATTCACATATATATATATGTCCCATTCCCTTCCCACTCCTTCCTGAGTTGTTGACATAAGAAAATATTTCCAACAATGGGATATCATTTGCTTGTGAATTTTAACATTTGCATGAGATGAGATGGTGTTCATGTTTGTGAAAAATACTGAAGACTTCTGACCTCTTTCTTTTTAGCTGCACATGGCTCAATCTAATAAATTTTCAATATAGATTCCAATATGGTTATAATCCCAATTATACCACATTTAAAAATTCTATTGCTGACTGTGTTTCTCTGCTAGCATCACGCCACAAAGAAAATGAAACCAACCCAAACAAAACCCTCCTTATAACAGAAAGTAAAATGAAGCTTGTAACAACTGTTTTGAAAAATGGTTTGAACAGTGAGGAACAACCAATTTTTCAAACTCTGTTGTAGCCATTTCAAGCTGTAGTGTGGAAAGTGTATGCAAGAAATCAATAAAGGGAAAAGATCTCTATCTGACACAGATGAAACCTAAAAATACTGTTAAGACCAATTCTCTCTCCATGCATCTGTTACCACATTCTACTAAAAGGTGTTGGAAAAAAAATCAGCCAAATTCTACTAGAACGAAGTGTCCAGACAAGTGAGTCTGTAAATAATTAAAAAAAAAAAAAAAAAAAAAAACTACAGTAGAAAAAGGGGAATGGGGGAGAAAAGATTAAGCACTTAACATGTTGACTATATACCCAAAGCAGAAAACTCAGTGAGGGAAAAACTTGTCCTTCAAAAGAAGATACTTTCTATCCTCCACCAGCAACACAGAATTGATAGTCTGATAATAGAAACCTTTTAGGTAGGGGTGATGGGAAGAACACTGTCTTCCCAAAGGCTTCAGTAGATATTCAATTGCCCAGGGCAATCTGATCAGCAAGTCCTCGTTTCTAGAATTGAGTAAGCCAAATCAGGATGAACCGCACATGGTTTAATAGTTAACTTTTAGAACAAGGGGCAGGGAGATGCTTTTATGCCATAGGCCCAGTGTTCATTCCAATCTCATTACTAAAGTCTGTTCTGAGAGCATTTACAGCTTTCCGGAGAGTCTGAGTTTGGCTGAATCCTGAAGGTGGAAATGTAGCTTAATGTCCTCCTTATCCTGGAGTCTCCCTTAATACAGGTGAATTTTTGTGATAAATCATTCTCTAGAATCCAAAGTGTTGTATTAACATCATCATTATTACTATTATTATTATTAGCCCTTTCTTATGTTGTTAGTTATCTCTCCATTTTCCTATTCTAGGAATAGGTGAAAGTTTTGTGAATATGCAGTTGCTTTCTCTGAGTTTCTTTGAAACAGTTTATGTCTTCTTTCAAGTTGGAAATGTGAGATATTTTGAATTGTAGTTGGATGTGCAAGTCCAGTCCTGTTTTTAGAGATCAGGAACAGAAAAGGTTCTACAAACAATCCTTTATTTGACTAAGAGACAGAACAAAGGAAGGGAGAGAATTGTATCTTTGGGTGATTCAGTCTTAGGTGCTCAATATTGATTGACTAGTGGTCTTTTTATCCTGGCCTCTGTTTTCTCAGATTCCTAAAAAGACTCTTCCCTTATGTGTAAGAGAAACTCCCTCTTAGCATCTTCTCAGTCTCTTCCAAAGGAGAGTAACCATGGACGAGGATTTAGCATACCTAACGAATGGGCATTGGGCTATGAATAAGTAGTAAGGGAAAATAACAACAAGAAAATTGAGGGCAGATTCATGGTAAGCATTGTTTGTGGAACTGTTGGAAGGATCTGGTGTGTAGTTGATGTTGTTGTTCTAAACTGAGCAGCAACACTAACAACAAACAACAAAATCATACTTCCCACTCTCTTCTTCCTTTCCATTCCAAAACAACCATCACTGTCACAATAGCCCAGTAGACAAAATAAAAGCATGTCTATATTTTTGGTATATTACTGTATATCTTAATTGTAGTTTCTCTGCCACACATTAACAGAGTTATTTATCCCTCATGTTTTTCAAAGATCACCTTTGCGCATGTCTGCATAGCTGTTCTAATAGTGTTACTATTGTCTCTTCTTCATTATCTCCTTTATTTGAGTTCTTTTTTTCATGTATGCAAAGAGACTCTTTTTCTAGGCTCTTTGCACACATTCACCATTGCACTAGGACAGATGGGTGTTTTTCTGTATAAAGCCTTTTAAAGTGAGAAGACAACAAGAATAGATTTTGAACAATATTTTACCAGTATTATTGAAAAATTAGCTACTGTATATTCTATATACACACACAGCAGCTGCATAAAATGCAAATTCTATTCATGTCTGATCTCTTCTGCATTTATATGGTGACTATTGCTGTAGCACCTAAGCACTTTATGTTATTTCCTCTTATTTTTATTTACCACCTGATCATTCCAGAGTGCTTTTTACAATCAGAGAATTTCATTAACAGCCCATTCCCTCGCTCTTTGTTTTTCAGCAACCTTGCATGTAAAAGTATCAAGCATCTTGGTAGCTATATCAGATAAATTACAGTAAAAAGATAGAGTGCTTCTGACAGGAGGGCGGGGATAAAAACACCCTAAAGCATCTCCTAAAATTTGGTTTGTGTTTTACGGTATCCAAATAATGTTATGCAAGTCTGTAATTTAAGTGAAAACCAAACCACTAGATAAGTGCTTTTATTTATCATGGTTTCCACCATTGCAGTAATCGAAAGTGTGGGGTGAGGAAGAGGAATTCTGTCTGCACTTCATAGATAGAGAGGACTGGGCAATTGCACTTTCTTCTCACTGTGGAAAGCTTGTGATTCTTATTGACTCTTGAGCTGCCTTTAGCCCAGAGGTATAGAAGTCAATCTGTTTTAAAATCCAAAAAGCTACTGTTATATTTTTTAAGCTAAGAGGATAGAAACATGTTTATTAAAAGGTTCTTTGTGATTATAGATGAAAGTGCGTGGTTGGTACCTTAACAGTTTGATTGAATAAAAATCAAGTTCACACTGGGGTTTCCTTCTCAGCTCTACTCCTTGCTTTCTCTTTGACTCCAAGCTAATTGCATAACCTCTGGTTGACTTGTGCCTCGTCTACACATTCAAAGTGAAATTCAGAAATGAGGTTATTATCTAACTACTGTAGGCTGTAACATTATTTCTCTAAAATATCTCTGTGAGAGAATTTGAAATTTCTGATTTAAGTAGATAATAATAAAAACTGACAATTGTGTGGACCATCTCCTTTTATCCTTAGACTAAAACCCCATGGAGGTGGATACATCAGAGTCAGCTGGAGGTGATCAGAATCATTTGCAATGTTTGTTAAGACACAGATTTCTGCCCCTTCACCAAGTTTCTGATTCAGAATCTAGGTTAGGGACTGATAATTTCACTTCTGATATGTTTCTAGATGATGCTGATGGGGACCAAATTTTTTGGATCCCTGCCCTAAGGATGGCTTAAGTACATATAGAAAAGGAAATCAAGGCTCAAGTCATGGCAGTAAATTTGTGTCTATACTCTGCCACTTTACTTTTGGCCTCAAGTCATTGCAGTAAAGTGGCAGAGTATAGACACAAATTTAGGCCTTCTGACTCCAAATTTTACTGTCTTCCTACTACAGACATTTTCTTTTCACTTCTACTAGAGACATTTTCACTTTACTTTTATGTTTTGAATGACTGTCAGTTGTCTTGAGATCCTAAGTGAAAAAGCATTGTAAAGAGTGGTAATTGGATCTTTTCTGCTTAGATCCAGTAGCTACCCTATTGCATTTGTGAAAGGAGAGGAGGAAGCCACTCCAAATTTTAGTGATTAGCTTTGGTATGAACAGCTTTTAAGGGCAGCTTTATACTTCCCTTTTGGGGATGAGAGTAATAAATGTAAGTCTTCTTTGTATTCATTCATCATAACCTGTACGTGCGTATGAACAGGTTTCTGTTTGATGGACTTATGACCATATTCTGCTGTGACAATGCTTTGTAAAAAAGTTTTCACACGTATATTACTTCTCCAAATAGTCATAATAAAAAAAAAGTGTCAAAGTGAACATGATGGGGCAAGGGAAAAATCACTGCAGAGAGACTGAGGACACTTGAGTCTTGTGCTGCTTCACATATTGGCACAGATCTGCTGGCCTCCATAGGAAACACAAAACAATTCTTCTCTACCCAAGCTGCATGTTACAGTCACTCAGAAAAGCTTTGAAGCAAACATCCACATCAGGGCCCAGGTACAAGAAACTCTGATTTAATTGTTTTGGGGTAGGGTCTGAGTCTCAGTAGGATTTAAAAGCTTGTCAGGTGATTCTAATGTGCAATCGGGGTTAAAAAACCACTGGCCTAGTGTTTAAGGGCCTGGGTTTTGAAATCAGACAGATCTGAGTTCATATCTTGGCTCTTTCGCTTAGTTACTATGCAACCTTGGACAAGGTATTTAATCTCTGTCAGCTTTAGTTTTCTCATATGTAAAATGAAAATAATAGCACTTGTCTTGTAGGAGATCTGTGAAAATTAAATTAAATGATACATTTAAATGTTTAACATAGTACTTGACTTGTGGTATGGACACATTAACTGCTGTTGCTATTATAATGCACCTCAGTTTCCTTATCTGTAAAGCAAAGGAGGGGCACTTTAATTTATGAAATGGAGAATAAATATCTTGGGATTTCGTATAGATACATGTCTGTCACCATATCCACAGTATCCTACACGGCTTCATTTTTGCCTTTCTTACTTGCTACACATATTTTTGTTAGGTACAGTCTTTGACAGGCTCAACCTTTATTATGATATTTTACCAATAGATACTTATCTGCCCTCCCTGTTCCCACCAAGATTAAAAACTTGAAACATACAACAAATCCACTTCTTATATGGGGTAATGCAGGTATGATGGGTGGTTGACCTATAGGTTTAAGAAATAGAAGGCAGAGCTTTGTAAACATGTCTAAAAGCTAACATGCACCTATTTTTGATTGCTATTTTTTCTGCCATCACTCACTCTAAGAGTTCAGTTGCTGGTAGCTTTCATCCTTGAAAAGGAAAATTGTTCATACTCTACTTCTTAAAGATTGTTGCAATTTGTTAATTCCCTTCATTTTCCCATTTTCCCTGATTTCCTTCTGTATGTCTTTTTTTTTTTTTTTCTTTTTTTGTGAGACAGAGTCTTGCTCCATTACCCAGGCTGGAGTGCAGTGGTACAATCTCGGCTCACTGCAGCCTCTACCTCCCAGGTTCAAGCAATTATCTGCCTCAGCCTCTGGAGTAGCTGGGATTACAGGTGCCCGCCACCACGTCTGGCTAATTTTTTTTTTTTTTTTTTTTTGTATTTTCAGTAGAGACGGGGTTTCACCATCTTGGCCAGGCTGATCTTGAACTCCTGACCTCATGATCCAGCTGCCTCAGCCTCCCGAAATGCTGGGATTATAGGCGTGAGCCACCACACCCAGTCTCTTCTGTATGTCTTAAGCCTTAGTATACAATGAGTAGGTAACAAATTTTTAAAGCAATAATGATTTCATAAGTCCATCTGCTTATCTCCACCAGTGTTTAATAGGTTATATTTTTCATGTCTTTTATATCTCTGATTTTAAAATTAGACTTTTAAAAGTCTCCTTGTATCTCTCTTAACATAGAAATTATGTTTTTGGGTGGACAGAAAGAAATTATTTGTCCAATAAAAGTACAGATGGTTCCGTTTTTCTTGACTCATCTCGCAGCACATATTAGTCAGGTCACATGCCTATTTGGGAATTTTTGTAGTACTAGGTCACTTGCCCAGCTTTGGGGCACATAAAAGAATATTTTCCTGGCTTTTAAGTTTGTGAATCTTACACTGTGCCTGGCATGGAGATAGGAAGGACATTTTTTTCCATTAAGCTTTTTCACTGTGTTTTGACAGGAAAAGTTGAAACAGAGTCCCTACTGAGATTTTAACATGTTCCATGGTGGTAACCATAGGAAATAGGGAAACAGGAAATTTTTGGACAGAAGGAAGCCAAGGAGTCCATCTCAGCCTGTCCTCACCTCAAAGATACCAGTTGGATTCTATAATATTATTTTTATCTGCATGTTTATCTAAAGTTTTGTATTTCTATAGTTTTCTTTCTGATAGTAGGGAAACATTGCTGCCAATTATCATGAAAAAGATTGCACTCTAAACAGTACTCAGTTCCTTCTTCTGGACAAATCAATGAATGTATTCATTCAGATGTTAATACAGCAGAATTGTGGGAGACTTCATTTGGAAAAATGCGTTTTGTGTTTAAAGAGATTCTCAAAAGATATCATGATAAAATCCATGTAAACTCCAGTGATAGAGAAAAGTACTTGTTTCACACAAAAATATATAAACACAGAATAATGACATTTTTGTTCATTAAATTCAACGCGCTTAAAGTTGCCCATATGCACACATATACATGTATATCTTCCATTTACTCTACTTTTCCTCTACCACCCACTGTCCCAACCTTTGGGAACCAAAATACTGAAATATAAATCAACTCTCATTTCTGAAAAGTCTATAATGCCATTTAAGTGAAAGTCCTTCACCAACATATATTGGTATTTTTCCGTAAAAACTTAATTATGGATATTTTGATGCAAGTGTGTGTTTGTGACATTTTTCCTACCCACAGGAAACATTTTTCAAACAATCCGGTCAGATAGAGCTCTATTGAAAATTTACCGTTCATTAGCATCATACCTATGCTAATAGTTTCTATTGTCTTTCATTATGTAATAGTTATTATGAATGAGATCCTCGACACATCATTTTCCATTATTTTATTTAAATTGTGAAATACAGTTGACCAAATAGTAGTCATGGCTACTAGCAACTTTTTGATATACATGTGGCATGGCAACAGTTATATTTTATTTCTCTTGTCTATATTAATACCAAACCTTAAAATGGATTATGAAAATAAAAAATAAGTTGTTAAAAAAAAAACTGCTCTTTCCAGATCAGAAACAGTACCTCACAGGACTGGAATTAACATATATTATCATTGCCATTTTAAACATAATCACCCCAGATTACATAATCTTTTACTAACATGTTTGTAAAATTAGTCTTTTTCATAGTCCAGCTTTGAAAGATAAACACCATGTGTACATAAGCATACGTAAAATATCTCATAGATACAGAGCCCATAAAATGGGCATATTCTTATAAATGTAGGGAAAGGTTTGCTCAAGGAGCAAGCTGATAAGCAGAGTGGTGGAATGTCAAAATGCTTAGGCTCTGTAGTTCAGCCTCTACCACTGAATGAGTTTACCCTAGTTAAAGGATTTAACTTCACTGTGAATCAGTTCCTACATCTGACTCAATGTTGACTTAAACCCCCCCACACACATTGTAATAACAAAATAATTAAGATCTAAAATTGTTTTGAAGTGTTTGATATTATATACAGATACAGCCGTCATAATTCTCAAGCTTAAAATAGGAATTGGGACCAAATTGTTAGAAAAAGTTCTCTTGTTCCAGATGTTGGAGACTGACTAGGCGATGTCACAGCCTCAAAGATTTGCACAGGTTGACCACAAAGGCAGAGCCTGAGAGGAGGAGCTGGCTTAAGCAGGGCCCAGTGATGGTGGACTATGTTTTTTAAACTAATGGAGGAAATGGGAGACACTGAAATCTGTGAGGAAGCATGTAACATGATCACATTTGTTATGTCTCTTGAATTATCTAAGGTTTGACACAAAGGGTGGATTGAAAGGGCCTGACAGTTGGAAGCTCTGGTGAGATAGAAAGGTTTTGCCATAAGACTGTAGTTCTCAAATTGAATTGCACCTCGGGAACTGGCTCCAAATGCAGATTCTAGGGCCATATCCCTACAGGTTCTGATTCCACAGTAGTTCTTGGGTGAGTCTATGATTCTTCTATATGCTGCTATAATATAGCAGCACCTCTTAAAACCACCCAGGTATGGCCCATTCTCTGCTCAGCATTAGTTCTTTCCACTTCAATAAGTTGGCACCATGGCCAGGCATGATGGCTCACACCTGTAATCCCAGCATTTTGGGAGGCCAAGGCAGGCGGATCACCTGAGCCCAGGATCGCTGATGCCCTTGAGATCAAACTGTGAATTTTTTGTCATAACTAGTCAGTGCTCTAGTATCCAGCTTATGTGGTTTCTGGTTGTGAACAGTACTGAAAAGATTATTTAATGTTCTATAAAGTCCTACAGACAGAACATTTGATTTTTTCAATGGAAATTCTGTATCTTTGAAACATTCTCTGTTTGTTCCTATTACATTTGCCTATTTTAGTTTTTAGGAAAGAATACAAATACATCTGTTTGGTCAGAATTTTACTTAATTGACACTATGGTATTTATCAGAATAGGGAGTCTTTTACAAATTTTGATATTCTTTTGTCCTGTTTTTTATGCATGTGCCTAGAGGTCTTCACAAAACTAAAATGAATTTTTTTAAAATGAACAGTCTATTTAATGCACTTACCACATGTTATATGAGAAGTATGACATTTGATCTAACCTCTCTGAAACCTTTGAATCTATAAGGGTAAGCAAGAAGCATCCCCATTACTAAGAAATTTTTGTCATATGAAAGGAAATCTATCTTATTTCACATATTCAATTCCCTTGTCATTTTACATTATAAATAAATAACAAACCAATTTGGCACATGCCCACCGATTAAAAATAAAAGTTGTCAGAGAGGAGAAAGACAAAATATGAATTATTAATTATAATATTAAGCAGCACAAAAGCCTAACATGAAATGATATCACTTAAAAGATTTTATCAAAATAAAATTGGGCAATGATATAGTCTTTATTCAATTCAATTGTTGTCATTTTAAGTCATTAAATATATTTACCATATCTAGTATATTTATATCAAATTTGATGAAAATATATTTTAATCATAGCAAATAAGTTATTTATAGAATAGTAGCATAAAAGGAAAGCTCAATGTTAAAGTCTCACATTAAATTATCATATTGACCTAGTGGCTATATTCACTGTAAGATCATACTCTTGCATATTGTTATTTTTCAAATCCCCATTACTAGAAAAAAGCAAGAACATTTAATTAGCAGAAAGGGTGATGTTTTTCTTTTCATGATGATTTTAGAAGTTTACACAGTTCATACTAAATTGGGAATGAATGTGAGATATTTTTCCTACATAGAGATTTGAAACAATATACATTTTATACTGATTTATAAATAACTGAATATAGGTTTCCAGCAGAGTAGAGTGATTTCATCTCAAAAAGGGAAGATGATCAGGGCTTTGATGAAAATATTTCTACTTATGTCTTCCTAAAACAGAGTTGCCCAACATTTGTGACTAACTTCTTCTCCTAAGGAGGCTAGCCTTTTGGTTACTTAAATGTTTTATTTCTGATAAAGTTTCATATGTTTCATGAAATGTATTAAATTCCATTTGGAAACAAAGAAAAATTCTGGAAAAAATTCCACATTTGGAATAATCTCATAGAAGTTATCCATGTAGATTCTGAGGAAAATTCTTCATTTTCTATTCCCATGAATAGCAGTTTTGGTTCTGTTTAGTCATATTTTCATTTTACCACTATAGAGAGCTTCCTTGACTTCCAAGATTAAGATTCCTTAATCTTGCTTGTTCCATTTCAGCTGGGTTTGTTCATGCTGTCTTGATAGTTTATTCTATCAGGCATGATGTTACTTTACCATCTCAATCTCCTTGGCAGTATTTTTGTTTTAAGTTTTTAACTTAATTTAATGCTCATGAAAGTGGAGAGGTAGGTCCATATCTAGAAAAAAGGCAAAAAGTTAGATATCTGCATTCATCTTTACAGTAAACCACATTTTCAAAAAAAAGTTTCTCTACATTAAATATATTTCAAACAACTAAGTGTTTAGAGTTCTATTTAAATAAAAACACAAACTTTCGTGTCACAGACTACCTGGGCTCTAAATCTCTCAACATGGGCTCTAATTTTGATTCATCTTGTCCATAGGTTTCTAACTTTGGCTCTTAAAATATATTCTCTTGTAACTATTGCAATAATCACCAACCATTTGGTAAGTTTATTTATAGTGGTATACCCAGAGATAGTGTCCCCTCAGTGCAGGTGATACAATAAAGAAATCAAACTCAGTAAAGATTTTCATTTTATTTCTCATTCTTTTCTTACCTGTAGCTCCCATTTGATCAGGGAACATAACTCCTTTCAGTATTGCTGTCTTATCCAAATTTTCATCCAGAAGTGACTTTCTTGGCCTCTGTAGTCTTCAGAGGCTGTTCATAAAGCTTGGGCTTGCCTTGTAAATCATGTAAGTTTCATGGCCCTCCAGTGTTTTTTGTTTGTTTTCTTTGGGGCTCACTGATTCCCACCATGTACATCCATTTCACAACTGCTGTCATCAGCTGTTCTCCCTCTGTGTGATTTATTTTTAATAACATCCTTTTACGCCCAATTTTGATAACCATTAGTCCCAGTAAATTCTCTTATGTTTAGTCCTTCCTTGAATTTTACTTTTTAAACCACTGAGTAAGAACAAGAAAATAGCATAAACAGTGACAGAAAACCAAATGCAGAACTACCAAAATGAACGCCTGCAATCCTATCTGATGAATGAGGCAGAAATGAAGAGATTGCTCAGAGAACATTCTGGAATAAAAGAAAAAGAAACCTCAATAGAACGTCATTCCAGAAGGGAAGAAAATATAGTCAGTAAGTTATGAATAAAATCAAGTCATATTTAAAAAAAAGACAGCAACTGGCCTTTAGATATTTTTTAATTACAGTTAATATTTACTGAGAGCTTTTTATGTGCCGGGCAACATGCTAAGCAACATTCATTCATAATTTCATTTATTCATTGATTTCTTGCTAGAAATTCATGACAATGGAACCTCTACTGTTTCCTTCATTTTACAGAAGTGAAAACTGAAGTTTAGTTTAACTAAATTATCCAAGGTCACACAGCCAGGAATGTGGAGTCAGAATGGAAACTCAGATGCATCCTTTACCTTTATACTGTGATAACTTTCAAATGAGAGCCTTTAAAAATACACGAATACATAAATAATTCTGGTTTGACTACTGTATATAAAGATCATGAAAGGCCTCCTTCAATCAAGTCTTGACTTACACTTAAATATTATAAATGCTGGAAACGTTACCATCATAGAGTGTAGTTCAGATTTTGGAAAATGGATCTTTCCTCAGGTTTGCTAGTTTTATTCTCTATAGTGGTGAAAATCCTTTTTGGCTCACTCTGTTCCTAACTATAGGTAATGTTGATTAATATTAGGAAAAAAAATCTTCTGAAGTCTTTTAATATAATGTATTTTGAGTGAAAAATAAATGAGTATGTATCTGTAAGTTATACAATTATTATAAGCAAGATGTGCAGCTTAGATAATTAAAGAGGTTTCCATTCACTTATTTCTTGGTTATCACTGGTTATATTTTAAACTAATATATTAAATTCTGACAATCTAGAACTTTGAGGGTGATAAAGTTCATATACTGGATAAGTGTAAGGCAACGTGACTTCTTTTGATGTATGATGGTTTCATAATAAATAAGCTATTCCTCAGTATAAAAATACTGTTCTTAAGCCTGGAGGAATAGTGGCCCATATATAAAATCTAGTTTGGGCCCAATACATCTGCTGTATACAGTGGTCTAAGCCAGCAAGTTGATAAATTCAGAAACTGAGCAGCCTGGAGCCATATGAGACTCTTACTGCCTTAAGTTACAAGATACATATATATTATTTGATCCAGACATTTTTCATATTTCTTTTAAACAAGCAGAATCCTCTTTTCAAACTAAATCTTATTAGAAACTTAACATATGGAAAAATGAGTAATGTTTAATTAAGATAAACTTATTTTTAAATTCAGATTATCATATTGAATATTATAAAGTCATCCAGTAAGAATATAATGGCAAATATACAAAGAAATAAAAACTCAGCATTGCATTATTGTATTGGCTCAAAAATCAATGTATTCTTGTATGGGGAATGTAGCAGATACTCACATAACATGGTGTCATAATGCTGATGGGAAGAAAAAAAAAAGAACTATTCCCAGTGAGCCACTGTGTGTGTGGAGCTTACACTTTCTCCCCATATCTGCATAGGTTTTCTCTGGGTACTGGGTTTTCTCCCAAATCCCGAAGATGTGCATATTAGGCTCATTGGTGTGTCTGAGTGAATGTGGCTGTGTGTGAGTGCCCCCTAAGATGGAATGGCATCCTGTCTAGGCTTGGTTCCCACCTTACTCCCTGAGCTGCTGAGATAGGCTCCATCCACTCATGACCCTGAACTGGAATTATTGAGTAAATAATTATCTTACTTACTTTTATTAATCTTCTTTAAATGTATGTACAGCTCACATTTATTTCAATGTTTAATATCAAAAGTGTTTTGGTCTTTATTTAGAAGCTTGATGATGTTTCTGTGACCAGAAATATGCCATAAGAACTTAACTCCTATTTATATCAATTAGTCTATGGTAAAATTGCTTTCATTACATGTTGTTTCACTTAAAATCATAGTTTCCAAGAATCTATGGATGGCATTAAGTGAAGACTTTCTGTACTATACTTTATGGTATCAAAAAAAACATGAGACTGATAAGTAGTTGCATATTGTAACAGTTTTTTTTTTTTTAACAGCTTGTATTCCAATCTGAGAGCCTTAATTGGAGGCCTGCATGAAAGCTGCTTATTCTTATTGTACATAATTAACTTGTAATAACACATCGGTCTCCAGTGTTTTTTTAATTTATATAATACATTTAAATTTGTATGTCATTTTCATCACAATTGGAAATTGATATATATATAATATATATATGTATTTACCACAGGTTATTACATATGTATTTATTTCTTTTTATTTATTTACATATTATTTATATCTATTTGATAATCTTTTTGTAATCATCTCTTTGTAAGACTGGAGACCATGAAGCATAGTTTGAAACTCACAAATTTGGTTCAAACAATTTTTAGGAAATAACTTTCTTTTCTTTCTCTGATCCTCTATTAGGTAAGAGACAATTTAACTTTTTGGGGATACAGTATCTTGTGGGTTTTGGTATATGTGAATCATTTGTTCTACTAAAGCTAAAGCTCCTGAAGGACAAGGACTTTGTTTTTATTTTTGTTTTGATTTGTTTTTTCCAGGAGCCTAAAATTCCATATGTACATACGCAGTCCGGGCCATCTAGTTATTATATGTATACATCAGAAAATTTGAAAGAGGGATCCAAGTCTCAGTCTTAGTCCTTTCTTCTATCCTTCCATGCGTCTATTGCTACCTCTACTTGATGCCATTGATAGCAAAAGCAATCCAATGTATATCAAAATGTCTTGTTTATCCTTCCTATATACAATTTTTATAAAGCAACCTAGTTAATTCTCTTGGCTTCTAGTTTCTGAAACTCCCAAGGTGAAGGAGGGAGAGAGGGCATAGAGGTCGAAAAGAGGTAGAAAAGTGTAATTAAATGCTAGTGTAGACAGGACAGAAAGAAGCAAGGTAGTCCTGGCACCACAAGTGCCTTCTCTAGAAAACTTTCAAGTCTATAAAAGAATGACCAAAAATCAGAATCGACTGTCTGGGCCACAAATGAAAAATCAGATCAAATAGAGAATGTGGTATTAGCTGTGACACCAACCAAATCACATTAGAACAATCAGAACTAGAAAAAGTTGTGCAGAAGCAGGAACACTCTGCAATTTTTCAGCCTTCTATCAGGCGTTGAGTATCCAGGTAGGCTTAGGTATTGGAGAACTACCTGCTATGAAAGTCAAGCCTTATTGAGACTCCTGCATGATGAGCCAGTGAGGAAATGAGAGCAAATATAGTATGCTGTGAATTCATAGAACCCGTAAGTCTGTTTTTATAAATGGGTAACATTTCCTACTAACTTATTTGGAAAAATCATTTTTGTAATATATGTGTTTACATAAAACCAATAAAAAGTCTTATGTATGTTGGAACATTTTGCTTTTATGTCTGGTAGACCATTTACCTCCTCTTCAGTGTCTGTTGGAACATTTATTTTATATTCTCTGTTTCATTCCTGTTGGAGCATTTATGTATGATTTGTTTGTTACTTTTATCTGTTGATCTTGCCCTCCCCATATGCTCGTGGCTGACTGGCCTAGTTTCCCACATTCACTATGTGATCTCTAGCCCTTCTTAAATATTAATTAGTGTAATTGAATTCCCTCCAGTATTTCTAACCTCAGGCACCTGAATCTCAGTGTTTTTATTAGAACTGATTTGTGCATTTAAAGTCCAACCTGCTTCCCCATCCCCCACTGCCCAAACAACTTTTGATTAGGTAAAGGTCGTGGCTATGTGCTTGCCTCAGAGAAAGCCTTCGTGGGAAAATAAAGGCATTATATATCACAACCTTTCTCAGTGAAAGACTGAAAAATACAAAGCTGTCTTGAATCTTTGGCAAAGGAAGTCATCTAGAGTGAATAGGAAAAGGATGTAGCCCTCCCCAGGAGTACTGCCAGAAGTGAAATAGAAAAGCCATGCAGAGCCCTGTGTGGAGATGAGAGCAAAGCCTCACCTAATCATAGCACATTTGCCTCTACCAGCACAGTCAGGGACTCTAGGACAACACTTTATTTAAATCTTCTCAACTGTTCCAGTCTGCAGGTCTATCTGTGACCAACATACTATTCATGATTAAATGTGAGTGGCTCTTTCCTTGGAAGATAACAGAAAAAAAGGAAAAGGGGAAGAACCTAAAATAGGGATATAGAACCATATACTCATGAGAGGATTTGTCAATGAGATCATCAATTACTACCATCCATGTTTGAGGAGAAGAGAAAAAATGTTAGATAACTAGAGATGTGGAAATCTTCTGATTTTCAGAAAGTATAAAAAGGCAGTTTATGATGATGAAACAACTTGCTGTTAGTCCTGAGCAGGAGTCTAGAATGGATTATTACAGCAATGAAGCATAAAATAATGTATAATGATCTGCTGAAAGAAGTGGTGCTTGCTAGACACTAGAACGACTTCAGTAAAAGGATGTCTACAATATGTGATCTGATCTCTCCTGAGTTAGATATATAGACAGATTAGTAACTAATCTAGGTACAGCTAGATTAGTAACTGTTTGACCACACTATTAGGTACAAACAAATGGCTCAATATCAAAATGTAGGGGATTCCTCTGTTGTATTGCAAGGATATTTTTGGCCTTATCTTGGTCACAAGTTTTTTCAATGACTGGAATGAAAACATATTCATTAGATTTCCAGATGACATGAGTCCAGATACATAGAAAAGTTGTTGAATGAAGTAATCAAGTTCCAAAGACATTGAAAGACTGAAATTATGGGCTACACCTAACAGATGAAATTTTCTAAATGGATAAATGCAAGATATTGCCTTTATATTTTAAAAAGACTAGTCATGAATGACATAGCAGAGATATAACTTTCCAACCCAGTACAAGAAATTTAAATAGATAGGGACATCTTCAGGTATAAGTGGCCAGAATGGTAGGGAACTGAAATGTGTGATATGAGCAATGGTTAAGGGAACTGAGATTAACTGGAAATTCAGGAGGAAGGAAAGTAATAACTATCTTCAAGTATATGAATAACAGTCATCTAAAAGATAAATCATGTTGCTTTCTGTTTATCCAACAAGACGGCCATGAGCCAGTGATGAAACCTACAAGAATAAAATACTCAGGTCAATATGAAACACTAACTTTGTAACAGCCTTCTGTGCTCAAAGGTAAAAAATAGGAGGGTAAAAAATAATATGGAGGATAGACCGAGATTAAATCTCAGTTATGCCACTTATTGAATCCTTGTCTCCTGGGACATTTCTTGAACGCTCCATAGTCTGCTTCTATACCTATCAATTGACTTTAAGCAATTCCTACCTTGCAGGTTGTGGTGAGATAGGCACCATATAGGCACTGATACAGGCACCGTATCAGTCTGTAGGCCTATCATAGCAAAATACTACAAGGTGGGTGGGCTAACAAACAGAAATTGGTTTCTCACAACTCTGGAGGCTAGAAGTCCAGTATTGAGGTGTCATCAGGTTTGGTTTTTCATGAGTCCTCTCTATTTGACTGCAGATAGCCTTCTGCTGTTGTGTCCTTCACAGCCTTTTCTTTGTGAATACAAGAGAACCTCTGATGTCTCTTCCTGCCCTTATAAGGACATCAGTCCTAGTGGATTAGACTGCCAACCTTATGACCTCATTAAACCTTAATTACTTCTTCAAAGGCCCTATCTCCAAATATAGTTATGTAGGAGCTTAGGGCTTCACCCTATGTATTTTAGGGGACACAATCAGCCCATAACATTGCCTAATATCCACAAATCTTAGCTTCCTAAAACCAAGATGTTTAAGCATAGAAAACTACCTTACAGGGGTATTTTGAGGATATTGAAACCATAACCCATTTATGCCTGGTGTTCCACTATTGGAATGTTAAGCTTGTGGCAGTTATGTATATCCTGTTGCTCAAGGTCATCACCAAGGTCGGATTTTTCACACACACACACACAAAATTGCAAACTTTGGCATAAATGGGTTAAACAGATGATTGTCATATATAATTTTAATGGACTCTGCTAACACTGATATTCTGTCATTATAAAAATAAAATCTTTGGGGTCAGACACAGTAGCTCACACCTGTAATCCCAGTACCTTGGGAGGCAAAGGAGGGAGGATCACTTGAAGACAGGAGTTTGAGACCAGCCTGGGCCACCAAGCAAAACCCTGTCCAAAAAAAAAAAAAAAAATTAGCCAGCTGTGCGATCCCAGCTACTCATGAGGCTGAGATAGGAGGATTGTTTGAGCGCAGGAGTTCAAGGCTGCAGTGAGCTATGGTCATGCCATTGCACTCCAGCCTGGGTGACAGAGTGAGACCCTGTCTCTAAAAAAAAAAATTAAAAGAAAAGAAAATCCTCCATATAGCATCAACTCTGAAATTCTGCAATTCTCTGAAAATCCTCAATAGCAAGGTAGTTGTTAAAGATATAAAGCAATTTTCTTTCAATAAATATTTTCCTTTAGTATTCAAAAATTTAATATTATTGCTCTAATATTTACTTACGTACTAGACCTCCCTTGATTTCTGCAACCCAAATTCCCAAGATGGCTTCTAGGTGAAACCTCTGTCTCTTGTGGGAAGACACTGCTTTGCCAAACCTTTAAATGCCTCAGAAGATATATGTATAAAAGTAGAGGGAGAATATAATTATCTTAAAAACAAATTTAAGAAAACATAGCAACACCAACTACACAAGTAAATGCATGCATAAAGTAAAATAAAAGAGATATGTTAATTTATTCAAGAGGTTTCAAAGTCTCAAGACTTTTTAGTTCACAATAATTAATGGAAAATGTATTTTGTTAATACATCCATTGATGTTATTCTCTATTTTATTATGCATATGTATTGCCACTTATTTAGAAACTAATAGTTTAAGGTGAGACTATGCCAGAATCTAGCCATTGATGTTGAATAGTCTTTTAGTTTATCTTTCTTGCAAAGAGTATGTCGGTGAAAAATGGGACTGTGTTGTCTATTTTGGTGAAAAATGGGACCGTGTTGTCTCTTGTGTCCATGGGTAGCTAGAGGCAGTTTTTTTTTTTTTTTTTTTTTTTTTTTTTTAATTTTAAGTTCTGGGGCACATGTGCAGGATGTGCAGGTTTGTTACAGAGGTAAACATGTACCATGGTGGTTTGCTGCACCTATCAACCCATCACCTAGGTATTAAGCTCCGCATGCATTATCTATTTTTCTTGATTCTCTCTGCCCCCACATCGTCCTCCCCTGAGGACATGAAAAGACACTTCTCAAAAGAAAAGAAGACATGCACACAGCCAACAAATGTAAGAGAAAAAGCTCAACATCACTGATCATTAGAGAAATTGGGTGACTTTTAAAAGTCAGTATTCTACATGAATGAAATAATACATTCTCTTATTCTTTTGACAGACTAAGTCATGTTAAAAAGATGCACATCTTCTCAAGGAGTATGTGCTTTTTTTCAGGCTAACTAAAAACAAAAACCCTGAACACTATTCGCGGTTTTATTTCTCGGCTATGGAATAGCCTCCTCTTGAAAGGGGAAGTTACTGTAAGTAGATGATGTTTACAATTGAGAGTTTAGTCTATGGGTTTGATAGAAAGAGCATGACATCTTGAGCTGCATTATCTGCATTCAAGTTATAGCTCTTCCTTTTTTTTTTTACTTTGGGTAGTTAACAAATTCTCCAAGCCTTTTCATGTTATGTAAAACTATATTTGGGCTTCTTTTCAGGTCTGCACAGTTTGACCCAATGTAGATATTTAATAAAGATTAATTTGTGTCTTTTTTCTCTGATCCTTAATTCTTTCACCTTCTAATGGATATACTATTAATACTTTCTCTACTTACCTACCCCACAGGATTTTTGAGACAATTAAATAATATGTTTGTGAGAATAATTTATAAACTGCAAAGCACCATACAAATGCATTTCTCCTTCTTATGAGTGTTATGAGTGGATGGGGATGCTTAACTAGAAATTGAATCGGGACCAGCTAGGAATTTACGTTGAAACTGTTTCCTAAGAGACATTAGAAGCCTCATGTTGTTGTCTATTTAAATCGCCTGACCTAATCTGTACAATGAAGATATTTAACAACAGGTATTAAATTTTATTGTCTATTTTTCTGTGGTATTTTCCAGGGAGCACAAGAAAGATTATTTCCTTCCCATTTTTTTTCTTGTATTATCGGGCTGCTGTCTGTTCTCAAATATACTGAGACAAATTCTTATCCTTTGTAACTATGGGAATATGGGCCCGTGGTGCTTACTATCATTATTTCTGTTGTGTTTGTGGTAATTGTTGTTATTATTATTAATTATACTTTGTAATTATATAACTTCTTATTTTAAGGAAAGATAAATTGCTAGGAAATAAACAAGCTCCTATTCTTTAGAGATTTTTGGAGTTTTGAACATTTTAAATCCAGTTTTGACCTTTTTTCATGAAGATTTCTACATGAATCTTCAAACACAACTTTTTTTTTTTTTTGGTCTGCCGTCAAAAATACTGACTTATGAGATACTGCCCTTGAAGTTATGCATGAGAAAATAGTCTCTCAGAGCATTTCATTTCCTCTTTCTGCCTTTTAAATTATTTCTTACAGTATAGTTACTACGTAGTGGAAGTTTGTTTTGGAGAAAGATTTTGAAGCAGGAGGTGGAGCTGCTTGAACAGTGGCCCACGCCTAGATAGAAAGGTCTCATTGCCCCTGCTCACTTCTGACTGCCTTTTGAAGAAAAGAAAAAGGTGAACTAAGGTGAGATGACAATAGTTTGTGGATTGAGGGTCTGGCAGTTAAGTGTAGCCCAAGTACAAAATGTTCAACACGAATTGATAGAAGCTTTTTGGAATAAAAATTCCACCTTCTTTCTTTAGTCTCTTGGCTCTGTTATTTTGAATTCTTGAATATCCTTAATAGTAAGTAAGTTGTCTTCAAGTTTCCAGGCTGGTGGGCCTGGGCTCTTTTGATCATTGGTCTCCTCATTCCCACAGTTAAGGACCTGAACCCAATAAAGGGATTAGAAGGCCAAAGAAGAATTTTGATCCCTAGGTAATCTCCACGTAGGTTCCTCTATGAGTTGGTGTGAAAGGGAGGATGAAATTTTATAGGAAATAAAGAGGGCTATTCCATTATATGGTGACTTTAGGAAATAATCATCCAGCTCTTTCTTATCCATGAAACTCTTCATCCAACTCTTATCTTATCTCACTGAGTTTTTGTTGTTGTTGTTGTTGTTGTTGTTTTTTGAGATGGAGTCTGTCTCTGTTGCCCAGGCTGGAGTGCAGTGGTACAATCTCGGCTCACTGCAACGTCTGCCTCCCAGGTTCAAGCAGTTCTCCTGCCTCAGCCTCACGAGTAGCTGGGACTACAGGTGCATGCCACCATGCTCAGCTAATTTTTTGTATTTTTAGTAGAGATGGGGTTTCACTGTGTTAGCCAGGATGATCATGATCTCCTGACCTCGTGATCCACCCGCCCACCTCAGCCTCCCAAAGTGCTGGGATTACAGGCGTGAGCCACTGCGCACGGCTTATCTCACTGTCTTCTAAAGCAGTGGTTCTCCAAGTGACCAGCAGCATTAGCATTACCTAGGAATATGTTAGAAATGCAGATTCTTAGGCCTCACTTCACCCTTCTGAATAAGAAACTTTGAGGTGGAACACAGCAGTTTGTATTTGAACAAGCCCTTCAGGTAATTCTGATGCATACTAAAATTTAAGAACCACTGATCTAAAGAGATACTGAATTCCACTGAGAAAATATTTTGACAATTTAAAATTCTGCCAGAAACTACAAGTGATTTTTGGAATCCAGAACCCTCTGTTGTTCTGCTTCAAATTTATCTTTACGGCTTCATCCTAAACTGTTTATTTAATAGTCCTTAAACAGTTTTTAACTTTGACCTGCAATTCATATCAAAACACCCCACCCTGTCTGAAATGATCTTTGTTCCTCTGTCTAGCCAAATCCTCTCTATCCTGCATTATCCATTCAAATGCCTCTTCTTTACAAAACCCTTACCAGTCATGCCAGCATTCTCTCAGTTTTGGCTTCCTGTAACTCTCAGTGCCTGTACCATTAAAGTCTTACCTGTTACATAGTCTTATCTGTGATATATCTTGTGTTACTAAAATAAACTGTCAACTGTTACAATAAATAATAGGTTACATTTATTCATTACCCACTGTGGTCACCACAACCCCCTCAGTGAATTACTGTGCCTGACTTCTGCAGATCTTTGGTAGCTTACCCTGCCTCACACAGTGTGTACTGAAAAGAAGATTCTCCTTCAACCTCACGCTGGGCCACTAACCTATATTGTCTTATAATGCTGATAAACTTTTCTCATGTTGATGCCTTATTTTCTCCCCAGATCCATTTTATATTCAACTGCAATTAGAGACCATAATTCTCCTGTTATTTCTTACACAGTAACTTTTAGAATATAGAGAGTTAATGCACATTTGTTGGCGTATTGTATTAGAAACTCTAAACACATTTCTGGGATTTTGCTGATTGAGAATGAAAATGTTTAAATTTCTCCTTAGATCCAGAACAGTCTCCATTTGTAAGTTGAGTATATTCATTTTAGTGAATTAATCAATTGCATTTAATATATTCAACTCATAATTATATATTGACTTTCATTATCAATTTTGTTTAATGCATTTTGAAAATACTTTATTCTACAATGCATTTAAAGGAGGAAATAACTGCTTTTGTTTATTCAAGGAATTTGCCAATTTTTATAAATCCTGTTTATTATTTTGTAAGAAGAAAAAGGATGAGTCGATAGCAAATCTGACCCTTGCCTGTATACTTACATGTGCCCACTAGTGATGAAAAGAAATGAAGATAATGTTAGTGGCTAAATGATCATTGTTGAGAAGGCATGTTTAAAGAGAAATAGATTTTTTTAACTCCGTGTGCGTAAACATTCTCTATAAACGTTTTGTATTTGCACATGGTTTACATTCATCTAACCGAATTCTGACCTAAGGAATAGAAAGCATGGTCTCTTCCAAGTCAAGCCACACTGTAGTTATTTGGCGGATAAATGCTTGGCTAGTTTCTGTTCCTTTATAACTGTCTTTATTAAAGTGAAGACCCTTGACCCTGAGTCAGAATCACCTGGATGGTTCCTGGATTCCACTCATACAAACTGAATCAGAATCTCTGGGATTGGAGCCCAGACATTTGCATTTTTAGTGATCATTTTCAGGTGATCATTAAAATAAAATTTATTTAATAAAATGTATTTTATTTTATGGCTCAATTAAATGTGAAAGCCATTCCTATTTGGACTCATTCTCTTTTTCTTTGGCGAATCAAATCCTCCAGAAAACTGATCTGTGAGTCACCAAACTGATAGTTGTTAAGCATAGAGTCTCAGTGACAACCTTAAAAGTGACTATTGCAGTTTCCTTCAATAAACTTAATTTATTGAGTTCTGATACTTTTGTGTGCCAGGCATTCTAGTTAATTATCTAAATTAATTAATATAAAACTTAAATAGCTCTTTGAGATACATATTCTGGGCCGCATTTTAAAGAAGGGATAATTAAGGCTTAGAGAAGTAAATACCTAAGGCCACCCAACTAGTAGCTGAATTCAGTTTGACTCTAGAATGTGTATTCTTAAACTCTGAAATAGAACTGAAAACAGAATTCGAAATAAAGTCTTCTAAATTCTGCCTCTCTTTCTAAAAAGGCAGCTGAATAGAGAAAGGGTTAAAATAGATGACAGTTAATTCCAAGTTTGTGTCCAAACTCTGAGATTCTATGATGTTAGTCAACCGTCATCTTAAATTATATGGTTGGTAGCTGTAGTGTTACCATGTGATAAGCTCAGTCAGTAAGCCATCACCTTCAGTGTTATCAGAGAGAACAATGGAAGCCCCGTCAACACTTACCTGTCTGTTTTTACAGTCTTCCTTTTCTTCTGCTTCCCTTAAGAAACCCAAGTATATATTTTTCCATGCAAAGGGCTACTGGAATAAGCTTTTTATTATTTTATTGAGCGATCTCCCACAATAATGTGAGGCCTAATTTCCCTGAACAATGGCTTGTTTTAATAAATACTTTGCAAATACAGCTAATACACTGTGTAGTTGACTCAGTGATTCTCAACTCTAGCTGCACACTCAAATCACTTATGGAGTTTAAGAATATATAAAATCTTGTGTCTAAATCCTAGAGATTCTGATCTGTGAGTGTGGCCTGGAGTGGAGGCTGGAGATTGATTGTTTACAAAGCTTCACAGGTTGAGAATCAGTGATCCAATTCATAATTCTTAAAGAATTTGGTGATATCATATGCATTAAAAGAGTGATTGAATGAGGCAAAATATCTATATAAGTCCCACAATGAGTCCTTTAAAATAAAAGTAGAACCTTTGAGCCTCTGAAAAGCTGTCGCTTGGGCCATCCAAATATTCGTATTGAGTCTCAGATAATGACAAGTCACAAAATTAGAAGCCATTAGAGCATGGTGTTAAGTCGAATTATGGAAAACCATTTGCAAAATGCTATGGGGTTTGGAAGGACTTGATTTTTTTCACAGACATTTTTGTAATAGAAAACAAGGTAGTGGAAATGGCAGCATATTTGAATCTATTTGCATTTCCTTATCAAAAAAGAAGTAAAATAAAAGGGAAGGGTATAACCTTGCAAATGTATCTTGATCTGATATCACTTTTTCAAGTTAGACAGATTTGGGGCCACCAGTCAGCCTGACTCAGGGCTAGCTATCAAATCAGTGCTCACTCTTCAAATTCCAGCATTAATCGGAATGATAAAGAGCTACCTTTTGATTAATCCTGCCCTGGACTTTAGACGAAAGAAACTGCAGTTTAATTACTGAGTGAAATTCACTTAATCTGATCTGCCTGTCTTTGCTGTAATGTCATAATATAATCAGCATCACCCCCATCTGAAACAGAGCTGTGAAGTCCACGGACCTGTTTGATTGGAAGAAATAAAATGATGCCCAAGCAACAACCAGCCACAGTGCAGTAATGACTCAAACCTTGTTTTCATCTGTATGTCATTCTCCCATTGGCTTGTCATGACAGCAACTGAGAAAAGGATGGAAGAGAGTGTAATCGAAAAGGAGGCTGACCCAATGGAATCATACTAAGTGTGGGAGGGAAGAGTCAAGCTGTATAAAATCTTAAAGCTAATTAAACTTGGCTTTTTCTTTAATATGTGTCCCACTGGCTGCTACTGATTTTTCAACTCCAAGTTAAACCATTCAACTGATGTATCTCCCTGCAATTAAAATATCTTCTTCAATTGAAACTATAGTTTTTACTTTCAAAATAATTTATTTTCCTTTTGTAACTGAAATTTATTTGGCAGATTTTTTTTCTTAGATCTTCATGTGGTTTTGTAAGTTAAAGAAAGACAAAGGGGTTGCAGATTTTCTTCTGTCAGAGATAACAGCCTTTGGGAGCATTCCTTTCTAGGTTTACAAACACCCATTGCCTTTATATAGAAGTCCTGAATCCAGTAAGGTAGCTAGCTTTCCTACAAATAATTACCCCATATTACACAAAATGTTTAAAGTAACTTTCCATATGTCATGTAGTTAGAAAGGGGCCTGAGCCAGGATTTGAACCAGTATTTGTCTGACTCTGGGTCATACTCTTTACTTTTCCACTCTCCACCCCCTTATTCTCACTTACTTACAATTAATACTTCTCCAGTTGACTCATTCATCATGTTATTGTTGGGCATCCCCTCTATGCCAAGAACTATGCTATACTCCAGATATACATTAGTGAAACTAGAAAGAAGAATCATTTTCAAAGAGCTTTCAGGTTTGGTGGTTCAGTTGCTTCTGTGACTTTTATTGTAAATTGATACTTTAAGTCCAAAAGGCAATTGGACTGCTGGGAACAAATGTACAATGTGAAGTCAAGAAGATCTTCTTTATTTCCTTCTTTTATTCATAACATCACCCAAAAATCTCAGAATTGAGAATCCCAAGAATCTCAGGAATTTATTGCTCATATGTAGTCAGTCATCAAATTATATCAAATCTTGTCATATATAATTCATCAAAAAGATCCCTTATACCTAGGACAAACAGTAAGTAAAGGGGTTAGGAGAACAGGCTCTCGAGTCAGATTACCTTGGTTTGAATCCAGACTTCACGACTTACTAACTGTATAACCTTGAAAAAGTTGCTTAATCCTTACATGTAAAATGGAAACAATAAAGTTACTTACCTCTTAGGGTTAGCATGGAGATTAATGGGTTAATCTACACAAAGCACATAGCTCAGTGCCTGGCACAGAGTAGAACTTTAGTAAATATTGTTATTTTTTCCTCCACAGTGTCTCTAGAACATGTTATTTCCTGTACAATTCTGCTGACACTACCGAAGTCAGATATTTATCACATAGTACCTGGGTTGTTGCAGTGGATCACTTATTCTGTAGCTCTCACAAGCTCGCACTCTCTCTCTCTTTCTCTCTCATTACCTTTATGCTCTCCTTGTTTCAGTTTTTTCTGCCCACCATTCCCAATTACTTATTTTCTAGAATATCACTGCGACCATGCCAGTGTCCTACTTTACAAGCCTTTAATAGACCTCTTGTGTTCACAGAATAAAGTGGACTACTCAGCCCATTATTCAAGGACCCCTTTTCACATTCCACACTCAGCCCATCTTTTCCAGCATTATTACCTATTACAGTTCAAACTAACTTGTTTATTTGCTGCTCCCAAATACATATATCAATTTTCTGCTTCCATGCTTTCTCTCATGCCCTTCTCACAACTTGAATTGTCTTATCACCTCCCAAAGTCTTACATGTTTTTCAAAGCCTAACTAGATTTGTTCATCATATTGAAGCTTTCCTTTGTCAGCCTACATATAAGTGATGATTTTCTCTCTAAACCCCTATTCTGAACATTTGAATGTTATTGCATAATAATTACTTCTGGGCATTATCACAACAAATAGATATTAAATGCATCAGGCACAGGTCAGTATCTCCATACACATCATTATTTGCCCAATAGCATCTATCAGAGAAAATCAAACATAGATATACAATTAGTATATGCCAAATGAATACATGGTCTGAATTGGGAGTTTTTTCCTTGCTCCAACCATTTTTTTCCAAAAAAGTTACTCCAAATTTAGCCCTTTATTTCTACTGATTTTCTAAACTTCCTTCTAAAATTCCTTTTGAATTATTTTGATGTCTCCCTTCTTAATCCTCTCCAACAATCACTATTATAATGCCTTTCCATTTCCATAGTCATCATGCTGCTTTCTTACTTGGCATGTGGATATAGATAACCAGGCTGCTAATGGGTTCTACTTCCTCTATTCAAGTTTATTCTGCACCAGTTACATCAATGGTAGAGTAATACTTGCATGTCCATAGAACAGAAATTATAGAACCCGCCCTTTTTACTTTTTGTGGTTGTCAGGAAAGCAAAAGATATTTTATGCAAAATATTTTATAAACTTCAAAAGCTTTACAAGTACGAGGTGTCATCTGTATTTAGATAATATATTTAGATATATATTTAAATAATATATTTAGATAATATAGACTACATCTTGTACTTGTACTTTTCCAGTAAGCATGTGTTCATGTACTAGATGTATAAGAAAAATATCAAAAGTAATATATGATAAGCTATATCATATTTCTTGAATATAAACAATATATACATAATATATATATACATTATATATTATATATGTAAGAATTATTTCTCCTACATTTGCATATCTTCCCTTTTTTTCATTCAGTCCTACACCTCTCTTGAGAAACTTGCATTATTTGGCCTCATTATTTCTTTAGATCTGCAGGGCAAATGGGAGTCTTCCTTGAAAGCTACTCACTGGGAAGATTTTTTTAATGACTTCTTTAAAAATCAGCAAGCAGGACTGATCTGATATTTGACATACTGACAGGAGGAATCTTAACAGTTTCTAACCTTCCTAAAACAGCATTAAAATAAATCAACTTTACCCTACATCTCAGATATCAAGATTGTGCAAATTCTCTGACCTTGTGGATTTTCTTGACATTTTTCAGTCAAAATCCTAACCAGAGAACAATATTTATAGTTCAGCAATTCCAGTACAGAAAAGCCTTTCTGACTTGGTCTGCTGCCTAGTTCCAACTTTTTCTTACGTGATATGGTTCTGTTAATCAGGGAGAGAATTGATGGACAGTTAGATAAAGGCTTAGAACTTGCAATCGGTGTTCCTAGTAACCCAGTACTGGAGGGAGACACTTCAGCCTTGTTTTATTGTTAGGAAACAGAAACAGGACAGGCAGATCAGCCTTCATCCCATTATTTCTAGTGGGAGAGTGACCCCAGAATGTTCCTTGTAATGTTCAGTGGCAGGCAGTCAGCTCCAGCAAGCCTTGTGTTGGATCTTTAGCTATATCCATATTATTGAGGCTCAAACCTTTATTGCACCTGAACCCCTATGGCCATTATCAATGGATTTATAGCTCCATGAATTTTCTTTTCCATGGGGTCTCACCTCATTGTTTTATGTTTTGATATTATGATAAGCGGCAGGTGTCCTCCAGTCTCCCTTCTTGCTTCTATTTCCCCCCTGCACAACCCCCTGGACTTCCTCCACATTATCCAGCTACCACCAAAATGCCCACTTTCCTGACTGTGTTCCTCCTAAGGCAGCTAATCTTTACTTCTTCTTCCTGGCCTTTTGGCTCCTTCTGCTTGTGTGGAGTTTTGAGTTAAATTTTTCGAGTTAATATTTAACCTGTGAGATAACTGTTTACAAAATTGTTAGTTGATAATCAGGGATTTTTTTCCTGGATTAATATGGTTAAAGTTTAACTTGGTGGAACAGCTCACACACATACAAAATAATAAATACATATGTATATAATTAAAGTATTAACTCTGGGAATTTTGCTGCTATGTTCTCATGACCCAAAATGGAATATTTGTTATAGTCTAGATAAAAGAAAAACCTTGGTTAAGAGTCTGGCAAGCTGACTCTGTGGAAGAATTTAAGCAGAAAAGGGAGCCAGAGTCTACTCCTAAGTGGCAAGTAGCAGGCAAGTGATAGAAACATTCCTTTTTTTTTCTTAAGAAAGTGATCTTTATTCATATTATTTTTATTATCACATTCAAAAGAAGTTATTGGGATTCTCTCCAAAAGTGGGTTTGGATATTTTTTGGCTTTGATTATCCTTTTAATATCTTGCAATATTTTCTCGTGTCAGTGACTTTTTTATATGTTACAGCGTGGTTGTATCTTAGAGCCAGATGTGAGGAAAGCAATCCCTGTGTTCAGGTACTTCCCTCCACTCATGTTTGTAAGTCAGGAACGACTGTTTTTTCTCTTGAGATGAAAGTGAACTTTAGCTCCATCTGACATCAGAAGACAGAGTACTGGTAGACCTAGAATATATCTTGTATTCTTAAAGGAAGTCTTCATGCTTTTGCTGTGGGTAAGGGGAGTAACCTAACACAGAAAACATATTCAGGTTACTTTAGTTCACTTGGAAATGGATTTCATATTTACTTCTTTCCATGTAGACCTCAAAGAACTATGGTTTGAAGAAACTGGGTGGAGCGATTAAGTGGATCTAGGTAAATGATCACTTATGAATTTTCAAAAGTAGTTAATAAATTTTGCCATGAGATATGTGGAATAAAAAAGCTTCAAGCCAAACCAAGAATAAAATTTTCTACTCTTTTTTGTATATCGAAGTCATAAAATCAGACCATCAAAACCTGGATATCTCACAAGCACCTTCTGAGAGTCCATTGTTTTTCCAGATATACTGTGTTTATTCCAATTCAGAAATAAGAATGAATTACTAGTGACAGATTTCAAATTTGATGAGACTTGAATAGGCTTAAGTGCCCTGTAAGATAGTAGAGAAAATTGAAAAGAGGGGTATCCCAAAAGATATTACAGTTTCAAGAAGGAAAAGAAGTGGTTATCTGTGTTAAATTGTTGCCAAGAAGTTGAGTCAGATGAAAATTAAAATGTGACCATTGCATTTGGCAACAGTAGATATGGTAGAGTGGAAAGGATAAAAGCCTGATTGGAGTAGGTTGAGAAAAGAATAGAAAGTGAAGATATGGTAATAACCAATATGGACAATTTTTCTAATAAAGTTTGTTATGAAAGGAAGAATCAAAATGGGGGTAAACTGGAGAGAGACTTGGGATCAAAAGAATCGCATATAAATATACACAAACATGGTAGGTTTTGTTTCTGTTTTTGTTTTTGTTTTCTTATTTGGCATTTTGTTTATCTGCCTCCCCAGTGGAAAAGCAACATGGACAAGAATCAAAGCCTCAAATCTCTAGTAGAAAGAGACATGGAAAAGGCAAAATCCATCTGGTAAAATGTAAAAGGGACTGGCTCAGATTCAGCAGATCTTGGTCTACTTAAAGTTCTACTAGCCACTGGTAATGTGAACCTAAATAACCTTTCTGTGGCTACCAGTTTGCTTATTTATTGATAACATCTAAAGTTCCTTTATGGTATTCCATATCTGTGAAAAAGGAAAAAAGCAGACACATTTCATAAACCTCTCTCTAGTAGAAATAAGTTTATATCATTCATCATTTTATTATTTAGAAAACATACACATCTTGTTAGTTAACCCTCACGAGAATGCTATGAGGTAGGTGATTATATTGTTTTATTTTAGCGGAAAAGGAAACCAAGGCTCTTCAAGGGTAGGTAACTGGCAAAATCACACAGTGTGCAGGCAGCAGAGGCAGAGGTCAACCTCAAGTTTTGCAGAATCTGCGCCGGGCCCCGGCGGTGGCTCAAGCTGTAATGCCTCCAGCACTTGAGGGCGAGAGGGCGGATCACGAGTCAGGAGATCGAAGACCATCCCCTGGCCTAACACGGTGAAACCCCGTCTCTACTAAAAAACTACAAAAAACGTAGCTGGCCGACCGTGCGCCCGCCTGTATCCCCAGCCTACTCAGGAGCTGAGACAGGAAGAAGCGGACCCGGAGGCCCGAGCTTGCAGTGAGCTGAGATCCGGCCCACAGCACTCACCCTGGGTATCAGAGCGGAGACTCCGTCTCAAAGAAAAAAAAAAAAAAAAAAAAAAAAAAAAAAAAAAAAAAAAAAAAAAAAAAGTTTTCAGAATCTAAGTAGAATATTCTTCCTACCATGTTCTACTCTACATACACCTCCCCTCCCCTGTAGCCTTTTGTTTTGTTTTGTTTATTCTCCTGGATCTTCAGTGAATACCCCCACCACACACACTTTTTTTCATCTCTGGGCTAGATTTCCATTACTTTCCTTTCTGTCCATTCCACTTTCCTCAGAACTTTCAGGTATGGCCACCACTTTAAATATTTGCATTTCTTCGTAATACAGAATCAAGTGCATAAGAGTTGAAGGTCTATATTAAGTTCATAGGAAAAACAATCCCACGCCAAAACATTTTGCCAGACTAGTAAAATTGCATTTCAAACAACCCATGAAAAATCAACTCTGTAACCACAATGGCCAGTGTTAGCAGTGGAAACCTCTTCATAATATCTTGTCATTTGGACTTACAAGCTTTTAAAGCCAGAGAATGAAAAGGGAAAAGCAAAAAGGTAGGAGGCGAATATGGCAAATGGCAAGTGGGAGAAGAGATGGCACAGGAGGGGTACAAGTGTTGCTTAGTGTAGGCCCTGCAGACCAAAAATTATTGTGTTTCTAGCACTATTGATTTTTTTCAGCAGCTGATATTTCAATCTGGGTGCAGTGTGTCTGTGAGTCTACGCACACTGTCAAGAAGAAATATGATAGTGTCTTAAAAGATTAATAATATCGCTGGTCCTCTGGAGGCCTGTCTTAATTCACTGGCCTGTTCCCTGGCATGTACTGTAATTTATCTAGTCTGATTTGAATAGCAAATGGCAATCGGCTGCCATTAGGGAAATGGGCATCATTCTTATTGATCCAGCATGGGCTGGATTTTATTTAAGGAGAACTGCAAAATGTTATTACCTTCAGGAGCAGAAACTGAAAAGGGAGCTTTTCCCGTGTGTATTTTGGAAATGTTCTACCTTAAAAAGGGGGGAATGGATCGTGGATTTAGGAGAACAGAGAGAGATTATCATCCTATTGTGTGAAAAGGGACATGTACTGGCTATTTACAGCATAATTGTTTATCAGCAGGAAAGAATGCTCATGATTATGAGAAAGAGGCCACGGGCCTCAGAGGTTAGAACATTAGAAAGATAATCTGACCTGTTCCAGTCCAACTTTGTGTAAAGCCTCTAGTTGCTCAGAATCCATTTGTCAGTCTGTAAAATGGGCTAAAAGAATCTGCTAGCAATGCGTAAGGTTTGTTTAGCATTTGTTTCACATCCTGGGAGTCTTGGATAAAGGATGTCATAGAATTAAAAATACACACAGACACAAAGATCTTATTTAATATTGTGCATGTTGGGGGGTAGCGTTCAGTATTTATTATTGCTCTTCATTCAGCATTCTGGAAGGAACAAGTTATGTGCTGAATGAAGCAAGACGAACTAGCCTCATAATTCTCATTAACCATTACTATATCCAGGTCAACATTGCATATATTGACTTTAATGTTCACCTGTTAGGGACAGCTCTAAGCCTGCACTTTTACCTTGTTTTACTGAATAAAGGAAAGCTGCCAGTGTTATGGTAGCAAATGTGGGAGACAGACTTGGGTCTTTCTGCCTACCCCACACTCTCTTTGCTGCAAGAATAGGAGCTGAATGTACCATTTCTCTCAGAGCTTGATGGACATTTCCTGTCAAGGAGCACACATATACCTTATCCCTAACCTTCCTTAAAAGCCCCAGGAGGGGAAAAGATATGACAAAGGTGGCTAGAGGAAGGGGCTCATTGCTACTGAAATTCTTCTTCATTCCACCTCGGGTTGTTATGGAAAGAAACGATAATGTGCTACAGGAAATGGCCAAGTATAAAAGCAATAAAATAAATTGAAAATGACTTTGTTTTTTTGAGCGGCAGTAATTGCTATATGTTGTGATGTTTGCATAAGGAATTAGTTAATGTGTAGCAGAATGGCATGTGATACTTTTTATTTGCTTGATGACTATAGTCTCTGAGTGAATGACTTATTAAGGTTAATAAAGAAAAATTTGCTTGTGACTTGTAATGATCCAATTGCTAGAATTTAGCATCCCCTTATGCATTGTTGCCTAAAGGGGAGAAGGAAAAAAACCTACACACATTAATGGCCGACTGGCTATGATTTTTTATAGTGGTGTGAGAACAAACAATGTCTTCTAAATTGTTGGTCTGTCTATCTTTCTGCCTGCCTGGGCAGGAACGTTATGGCTTTCTTAATTCTCCTGTGTGATTTATCATCCTAAATTCATTGTTTTGCATAACTCTGCTCAAAATGAAGAAATGTCATTATTTTGCAGCGAAAAAGTTGTCATTTGCATAATGCCTGCCATTAATTATTGTGAGACTAATGCAGTTGTTGATATTTTTAGGGCACAGTGGTACAGCCTGCACCTTGTATAATGTCATTCTGAAAACATTGGTAGTTAATAGGTGCCACAACATTGCACAAATGGAAAAGAAGATGATGAAGAAGAAGGGGACACAATGGAACAGGCTGTGATCTTTATTTAGCTTTTTTTTTTTTTTTTTTTCCCGAAATGCTTGGTGAGAGAAGACTATAAAAGGAAGCGAACAGAGCAGGAAGCTGTGACATCCAAGAGAACAAAGGGATTGAAAAGCAGAGGTTTTCTATTTCGGCTGAAATAGTGTAACCTGGGCTCCAGCCAGTTTAATGGAGGAAGTCATGTCTCCTCTGTTTTGGCTTACCTACGTAACCAAAGCCTTGAGCAGAATGTAGAGTTGGGCTTTATAAAACCATCAATTAAAATAAGGTTTTGCTCTGAAACATGTTCAACTCATGGAAGAATTATCTTAGCGGGGCACTTGGCCAAAGTTAAGAGGACACACCATGGTTTCATGGAAGAGAAAGCTGAAGACTATGATTTTCAGATTTTGATTAATCACTCATCTGTACTTCACTTATTTCAGTGTTTCTGTCTAGGATGATAGCTTTCCTTTCCTGCAAAAAGCAGAGGAATATAGTAGTAGTATATTAGAGTGACATTTTCTCTCCATTCTTTGCAGTAGGTCTAACTTTTGCATCGGATTCTTTAGGGAAAACACCTACCAAGGCTTCCTATTACCTATTTCACAGGTAAGTGAAAGTCAGTTATAAAAATTCGATCAGAGATGAAACTCATTACACTGAGTCTGGGAGGCATAAATATTACAAATGTAGGTAACTGTTGATCTTTTTAGTCATGGGAGCTTAAAAAAATAGACACACATCAAATAGAATTTTTCTCCTAATTTCACTGTTTCATGTATATTATAAATTTAGATATTTCTTTTTTATCATTAAATTTAAAAGACAGAAATGGAGCCTCAAAAGTAGGTCTAGTTACTGAGACTGACCAGAGATATTTAGAAAGCAGATATTACCCTTCAATGTTCAAAGCCTGGCATTGTAATCTCTTTGGAAAATGCAGTATTTTTCAGACTCTAATCCAGATTCCAATGGCTCTTCTGTGCCCAAAGACCAATTACTATTTTGAAGTTCTCTTCAAGCCAGATGACGCTTTGAGGGGGCCATCAGGACCGTAAGGAGACCACAGGGGACTGTCTCAGTTTGTCTTATAAAAAGTAGGCAGAATTAGGGCTGGGATAGTTCTGTAGATCTTGCCTTACTTTTGGAGTTCAATCTTCATGTGTTCAGTTCTGGAATATGTAAAAAGCCGGCATTTTCAGTTAGGAAAATTTTAATTTCTGTGTTAGGAAATTAAATTTAATTCTGTGGGGAATTACCACACTTAGGGTTGTGAAAAACAGATGAGCTCGTGCGTCAATTGAGACCCATCTCCATTGCTGCTACTCACTTTCCCTTTTCTTCTGAAGGAAAAGAAATTGTCCTAACACCCCAAATTAATGTATTTGACTATAATAAAATCAATATAAGTATACAATTTAAAAACATAAGAAGTCCAACATTGGGAGGGGAAATGAAGAGAAAATGAAACAAGGGATTTGCACTTCATATGGTATACTAGTACAGACTAATTCTTAATCATCTTATAACCTAGCAATGCCTAGTTATCTATGATATATTCTACATGTACCTGTAGACCTGACATGTAAATAAATCGGAATAACTGATATTCAACTTAGCAGGTTATACCATTATTAGGGTGACCAACTTGTCCTGACTAGCCTGGAGCTTTCTCTGTTTGAACACGGAAAAGCTCACATCCATCCTCAGTCTTGGACAAACCAAGGCAATTAGTACTATAACCATGATGGATACTTGCAAGGCATATTGATTTAATAGTTACATTATATATTTTGTCATCTCTGTTGCTTCTTATATTTGAAAAGGCTTTGATTTCATGAGCAAACTGTTGTATCATTTTATTTAGTGAACAAATTGAGCCCTTTAGTGAACAAACTGAACTCTTTTTTTTTTTTTTTTTTCCTTGAGATGGAGTTTCACTCTTGTTGCTCAGGCTAGAGTACAATGGCGTGATCTCAGCTCACCGCAGCCTCTGCCTCCTGGGTTCAAGGGATTCTCCTGCCTCAGCTTCCCGAGTAGCTGGGATTACAGGCATGTGCCACCACACTTGGCTGATTTTTTTGAATTTTTAGTAGAGACGAGGTTTCTCTGTGTTGGTCAGGCTGGTCTCGAACTCCCAACCTCAGGTAATCAGCCCGCCTCAGCCTCCCAAGGTGCTGGGATTACAGGTGTGAGCCACTGCGCCTGGCCTGAACTCTTTTTTATAGCATTAATTTGCTAAGGAATTTTATATAAGAGAGGTTGAGTAAAGAAGTGTAGATTTTCATGCATTAAGTTTCTAGCACTTTGATCTTGTATACTCCGGAAAGTAGCAGTTTCATAGTAAATAATCACCTTCAACTCTGATCCCCTGTGTTCGGGAACTAATTTTAGAGCTCAAGTCTTTCACAGAAACAGAGTAGAAATCCATATGTTAGCTGGCATGATTTTCATCACTTAACATCTGATAATCACATCAGACCGGCATTCTTTAATACTCACTGATTGCTGCCAGGACATCTAACTTCTCTATCCTTTGCTTTGGAGTTTTTCTTCCTTTTACATCCAGCACCGTACTAAGAACTTGGGATACAAGATGGATAAGACATGGTCCTTCACAATGAGTTTTTCAATCTAATCTATGAAGGAAAATTGCAAGAATGAATTTTATATAGCATATGTCATCAAAGCTTAGACATAGAAGAATAGCACTTAGAATGTTACTTACTTCATGGATTAGTTTGTTCGTCTGTTGAATAAACATTTATTGAAGCTCTACTGTCTGCTCAGCAGTGTTCTTAACATTATGGGTACAAAGATAACTATACTTGGAATTTTCACAAAATGAATAGTATAAAAGTATAGCTCACTCTTCTCCAGATTGACTGTTCACCAAGTACAAGATTGCCATGTCAGCATTTGATACCAGTCTAACTTACCAGGACCAGTTGGGCTGGGAAAACATCTCCTTTATAAACTCAGTGATATCATTTTTAGTTAACTATCTAATTTGACTTACTCCTCCCAAGAAGCATATTATAAGATGTGAGCTATTGCATGTAGGTGGTTTCCCAGACTGGCCTGTGCAGTCAGATGGAAAGAATAGAGGCCTCTGGGACAATCCAGAGGAGCCTCTGCACCATGCAGAATAAAGATTTTCTATTTAAAGTTTATGTGACTGGGATGAGATTTATAAGTACTGGAATACTTTATTAATCTACTTATTCATTCAGTCATTTAATAGCTATCAAGCACCTATAATGTTTCAGACATTGTTCTAATTACTGGGGATATAGTAAGAAATTAAACAAACTTTCCTACGAAACTTGTTTTATAGTGGAAGGAGAGACAGCCAATAATTATGTAAACAAAAAAATTCATTTTAAATGATAATCAGATCTAGGAAGAAAATAATGCATAATAAGGAGGTAGAAAATAGGGATATATAATTTAGAAAGTGTTATTTGAAATAGGGTAGGTAGGAAAGGTCTCACTGAGCAGAAGATATTTGAGCAAATATTTAAATAATGAGAAGAACCTAAGCATGTGGTGATGAGCAGGAAGAACATTTTAGGGAAAGGGGATGGATATTATAAAGACTTTGAAGTAAGAACAACTTGGAATTTTCCAGGAAGAGCAAGAAGAAATGTGTGGCTCAAGTGGACCTAAGTCAGAATGATCATGTAGATAAGTAGGGACCAGCTCGGCCATGGTAAAGACTGACAGAAAGTTATAGAGGATTTTTTAAAGCATGTATGATCTCATTTACATATTAAAAGAGTTCCAGGGCTACACTGTGGAGAATAGTCTAACAGGGCCAGGGTGATAGAGGAAGAGCATGTAGTAGTTATTGTAGTAGCCCAGTTATACGAAGGGCAATGGCGGTCAGGAGGGAATGAAAAGTGGTTCAACTCTGCATAACTTGAAGGTAGGGCTGACAAAAGCTGCTGAGGATCTCAATGTGGTTTTACATGAGAGAGACATGAGGTGTGATGAATTTCAGGTATTTCACCTCAGTCACTGGATAAATGGCCATATCCCATGGAGTTGGGAGCTATAGGGGATTTGGAGACATGAGCAGATTTGGGAAAGAGATAATTATGAGTTAGTATGGGAGCATGTTGAATTTGAAATTCTTTTCCAAATAAAGAGATGTAGTAGGCAGTTGGATACATGAGACAGGAGTTCCCAGGAAGGATTAGGACTGGAGATTCAAACTCTGTTTTTATTTCTGCATATGTATTTTCTTTACAGCATAAGCCTACAGGGTATGAGGAATGAACTCTGAGAAATTTTGGAGGCAAATATACATGTTCCATATTATTTGATGATGAACATGCAAGTACTGTTGTCAATTCAGTCTGCTATTTTTTTTTAATTCCCTGATATACCTTGCAAAGAGGTACCAGCAAAACCATATGAACTCTTTCTAAGGACACATATGGTTTATGATCGTATTGAGATGTAAGACAAACATAAATTATTGCTTCATAATGATATAACAGTAGAAGTGGGGGAAGACACAGATTCTGTAGTTTAATGTGGGGAAAAATCAGTGTGAATTAGTAGGGAGGTAAAACTCTAACCCATTGTTGGAATTAGTGAACATTTGAACAGGTAGTAAGGAGCAGTCAGGGCTTTCAAGATATAAAGTCATAAGTAGATTGTACAAAGACATAAACTAGCTTTCTCTTTATGACGGAGCAAGGTTAGAGAATAGCATGAGCAGAGTGTATGTGTTTGTGAAGTTAAGGGAGATGAGTTTATAAAAGTTGGCTAGAGCTAAGGGATTTGAACTTCCCCAGTAGCCCATTTATTCTCACCTCTAGTATACTTCAGAATCACATTTGGAGCTTAAAATTAAGATGCCTGGATATTACTTCTGGAAGTCCTGATTATAGGCTATGGAAAGGCTCTAGCACTTGTATTTTCCACAGGGAGCCTGTTCCAGAACAATTTGCCCCTCCTAAAGCTGTGGTGATTTACTAGAATTAATAGTCCTATGTGAGTAGCATGTACTGGATTGATAGGTAGAGTTGTCTCTCCCTGCACCAGGAGCTCCTGGATTTTTACTCCAGTTCACTGTTAAGTATTATGGCTCGGATTTTCTCCACAATTCTGCCTAAATTTTCCTTTAGTACTAACAAACAGCCTTTCCCTGTTTTATAACTTGGAACTACCTTGGCCTTTTAAGGCTTCCTTCATTTTCTTTCTACTTTATGATCTCTTGCACAATTACCTATGGTCAAGTGTGGGTGTAGGGATGAGTAAGAACCATGAGAGGGGTGGTGCCTCTTACAAAGAACTGTGAGAATGAGAAGTACCATGAAAGTGTTATGCTGCAGGCCTAAGTAATGTAACTAATTAATACTGTGGAGGCTGAATTGAAAGCAAAATATAGGACTTAAAGAGAAATTGGTATTTTTTCTAAGGAGGAACCTAAGATTAAAACCACAGAGCTAATAAGATTTTTCATTTGTTTAAGAGGTAGGGTATCTTTTATAATTACATAGTCCCAAATACTTAAGATTTTAGAATGCAACACATACATCTATAAAAACAGGAGAAGGAAGACTTCTAGAGACAAAAAAGTGCCTACAGAGAGTCACTTTTACGCCTTTAGAGAAGGAAGGTTGGTATAGATGAATATTTTAAGTAATATTTTACTATAAAATAAATGTGCTTTTATTATGGAAAAGCTCAAATAAACAAAAATTATTTATAATTTCTCTACCCAGAAACAAGCACTTCTAGTTTTTTCTGGTCTTTTTCCACCTTGCGTGTACACAACTATCACTTCTTGAACAATATTTAAGTTAACAATATTTAACTTAGCAATATTTGCTTAAACGATATATTTTCCTGTACATATATTGTTGGTTATATGCCTTTTCACTTAACAGTATTCCAAAACTATTTCTTCATATAATTAAGTGGTATAGAAAATATGATTTCTTAAACTGCATAGTATTTAAGTCTAGGAATGTACTATCATTTATTTAATCAACTCTCTATTGTCAGACAAGGTTACCAGTCTTTCACAATTATGAATAATGCCATGATAAATATTCTTGCTTCTAAATCTTTGTGTAGATCTTTGAATATTTCCTTTAGATACATTCCTAGAGTTGAGCTTTCTGGGTCAACAGTCTTCATATATTTTTAAGTTTTTGATGCATATTGCTAAGATGCCCTCCAAAGCATTTTGCCAGTTTTATTTTTTCGGTGGTAACATCTTAAAGTTTTCTTCCAAAAGTGACTTGATTCAAAGCCATGCTGTTGCTTTTCTCTGAGTCCTTTCTGGTCCACCAGTTGTAGTGGACTTAATTTAACTCTTACCTTAAGGTTTACACTTAGAGTAACCGAAACATTTTTGTAGACATTTATGCTGCAAATGAGACAGTTTACAGAATATAAATTGACAGTGAGATTAGATTGCATTTCTTTCTTATGCATGTTCTGTACAAGCATTCTGCTTATCCTGGATAACAAACAAATAGAAAGAAAAAAACCTTACCTCTCTTACTTGTCCTAACTGAACACTCACAATGCATTAGGCGTTTAACCGAACATGGAGGAGATGTGATTCCTGCTTTCTGAGACTTTACAGTTCCAAGAACCATGATTGATAAGGTACAATATAAATAGTGGGCTTTAGGACAATGCCCTGTGGTTAAAAGTAATTAAGTTATATGATGCAGGCAGACTACAGGATACCTGTGATCCACATGTGCAGGTGGATTGCGTGCATCAGTCTTGATATCTGTGGAATCTGAGAGACGGGAAAGGCATACTTGTTTTAACTCCAGAATAACGTAGAGAACTCAAATTCCTGCCCAGGCAAATAGGGATAAGTTGTAGACTGCAAATAGGAGATGGATTGTGGAGAGGAAAAAAAAAATCTACTAGTTCCCACTTCTTCCACTGTGTCCTCTCCAGGGGACATTCATAGGTCAGGGTCCTTCATGTGGTAGCTTCAAGTTCCTGACATTTTCAAAACTGCTCTAGGGAAAGGGTCTGGCATGTATATGAAGACTGTTTTCTTATGAGGACAATGGGAGAATATTTGAAATTGGGACTCTTGTGAAAAATCAGAAAGGTTGCCAGTGTACCTGACCTTCCTATTGTCTTGAAGTACTGTGGTGGACTTCGTCATGCTTAAAGGTGTGATTGGGGATAGGGAATGCTTGACTGAGAATTAAAGAATGAGAGCTCCTGTCCCATAGCTTAAACTGAAAAGGATTTCTAACACATATTTGGTTAGCAAAAATGGTTGTGAGTTAGTGGGACAACTGTAGCACTGATATAAAAATTTCAGATAGTCCTTCTGAATAGATATACACACATTTAGAAAATGCATTATAAATGACACATAGCAAAAATGTAAACAAGCCATTTAATAACATTGTAATGCTTGATTCTGATCTCTTAATTAAAATGTGCATAAAAGAAAACAATGGTGGAACATCTGTGTGTGTTATTGGGATAGCAGGATTTATGCTGCACCCTGGGCTTTTTGTTTGCTTCTCAGTGTGTGTGAATGTGGGTGGGTTTCCTCTTTGAGCCACAGTTACCCATGTGAGCCCCACAGGGTCTGTATTCCCACCCACCTTCTCTTGGCTGTAGTTGCACCCCCCTTTTTCCCCTCTTACTTAAAATACTGTATGTCTTGTTCTTTCCTTAAATTAAACTGCTCTCATCATTTGATCTGAAAGCCGCTCTTCACCCCACCCCTCTAACCTGAAACCGTGACCTAACCCTGACTCACCCTTGTTATCTCAGCAGATGTACACAGCATTACCTAATGTTTTGACCTCAGTGAATAATCTCGAAGAGCTTTGGGGAAAGTGTGGCCCTTTGTATCTGTGACTTTGCAGCAGTTATTCCTTAGCTGGACACTGTGGGATTTAGATGTTGAAAACAGGCATTCTACTAACCCCTGCTGGTGATTTCTTTATTATTATTATTGATTTGGAGGATGTATCCCTGAACCCCATTTTGCCCAACTGTTAAATGAGGATGCCAGCAATCACAAAAAGTCAAGGGTTATTAAGTGCTTTAAAATCTTCCACTGAAAATGTTACACTGTGATATGCTTTTATTTACACTTTTACATGGAACACATGTGATCACCAAAAAGTTTGTCTTTGATTAAAACAGCATAAAAAGTACCTCACATCTTCTGTTACTCCCAGATTTATGTATCATTTATATAAGAGAAAGTCACATACAAATAGCCTTCTTAAACATATAATAATTAATATTTAATGCCCCTTTTATGAGGGGATTTTGTGCTGGGATGTCTCCAATCCTCACAATGTTCCTGCAAAATAGATGATTTTATTCTTTATTCCACAGGTGATGAAAATGAGGTTTCAGAACCGTTTAAGTGATATGCCTAAAGCTTTATTGTTAATAAATGGAAAACCTGGGATTCAAACTCAAGTCTGTCTCTCTCTCTCTTTCTCCACATCATATTCTTCCTATAATATCGTGACCTATGTGGGAGTATGGTAGCTCCCATTTCCTATAGACCATGGCTAGATGGTGTTACGAAAGAGTTAAGTAAAAGGTGCCATTTGTGACAAATGTCTGAAACTTGTTTTTATAACTAGGATTTAATTCACAAATGAAGAGTAATTATCAATATGTCACAGATGAAGAGCTGCATGTATGGATCAGTATAATTTCTGTTCTTTGGCTTATGGATGCAGTATGCCCCAGGGAGTTTCACAAATCCACATGACATCTCCCTGTGCTGAGTTCTGGGTTGGCCGGCCAAAGTGTAAAATCTGTGCTGGGATGGCTCACAACTGGTTACTATCTGAAGATATTTGTATAAAACTACCTACCTTATGTAGACTTGGTTTCTTTTCTGAATTTGTCTCTGACACATGAGTGGGGGAAAATACCAAATTTTGATACTGGCTTTGTTGTTTTTAATGGGTGTTTGCTTTTGGAAGTGTTGTGCCGAGAGAGGAAGAAGTGGGTGTGGGTCTTTCTTCCTTTTGCTATTCTCCCTTTGCCTTCTTATGGTCCTATTTCTGATCTGATTCAGTATTATCAGTTTGCCACAATCCTTTGCAAAAGACATAAAATGTTCATAAACTGTAAGTTATTAAGGCTTTAAATCACATCACACTATCACTGGAATAATTTTTTGGGGGGAATTTTGCATATTTCAGTTCTCTAGTATAGGGCATGTGCTGCATACTAGGGATGTACCTTCTACCTGCTCTACTTCCCTTTATTTTTTTTTTCCTCAGGCTGACAGAACCTCTGCTTTAAACTTGTCATGTGTTCTGAAATGATCAAATATTAGATTTCTGAGACTATCAGGCTGTGATGGTGAGGGAAGGGTTAGTATTACATTCAAATATGTATTAAGGAAGGCATCATAGTTAAGTGGGAAAAACATGGGTCTTGAGTATTATGGGAGCTCAGCCCTTTTCCTTACTAGCTGTGTAGCTTTGAATGAGTTATTTAATTCACTAAACTAAGATTTTGAATAATAATACCTACTATATAGAGATATTATACAGATTAAATGATATAGTCCATATAGAATATTTAGAACAGTGCCTGACCCTCAGTGAATGTTGGTTGTTTACATTTCACACAGCAAGAAAAGGGAAGAATGGGAAAGAGTGGCAATTAGAAAATAATGATATTGAGTTTGAAAAAATTGTTTTCATCCTTTCAATTAAGCATAGTAGTAGAGAGAAGAGCATTTGTCTAGCAGGCAGAGACTTGGGTAAAACTTCCAGCTCTGCCTCCAGAAAGCTGTAAAATCTTTGCTCTTCACCTTAGTATCTCAAACTCCTCATTGTGAAAATGAGTGAGTTAGAATGCATTATCTTGATTTAGTTATATAATTTGCCTTCAGAAGATTTTTCTCCATCTCAGAGTAATCTATGACATATCATTCAACAGTGTGTAAGTCTAAAAGGCCAACAGCCAAGTATGGCAGACAGGGCTGTTGTTAAGATATTCTTTTTCCTGTGTAACTATGTTTACGTGTGCATTTATGTTCTTTGTATATTTGTCATGTGCCTGAATATTTATACACCTGCATGGTTGTTGAGGTAAGCACACTAGCATACATTCATACATTTTTGTGGGTATGTGTGTTTATATATAACCTATATATATACAGTATGTGTGTATATATATAAATATATGTCTGTGTGTATGAGAAACAGATGCACTGTAGGCAGATAAAGCAGATAAATATAGATCCAAATAGAAGCATAAGCATATAAATATAGATGTTATATAGAGTGAAAGCAAGCAGATCAGCACCATTTCATTATTGCTTGAAATCTTTGTAATAAAAGAGTTGGAAATCAGTAACTGACATTGAAATTATTGACTGAGTGACACTGTCATATCAGAAGGCACAGTGTAAGGTAAGAAAATAACCTTTCTTTCAACTTTGAGGAGAAATTAGCAGGAAGATTTATTACTGTTAATTATTTGATTTAGGAAAGTTTTTAGGTGCTGTGTAGTGTTGTGTTTTTCAAAGTACAGAAATGTCACCTCTCCTGAAAATACTGCCATACAACAAAAAATAAATAAGAAAAGCTATTCCAGTCTTGCAAAAAGATTTGGCAAATGTGACACCTGGATCCCTTTTGTCCACAGGCTGTGATTTGCAACTCTCACCTATTTCTAGGTATAGACAGATGAGTTGGTTTCATTCTACAGTATTTTCTACAAGCCCCTCTGAAGTCTTTAAGGAAACTCACCTAAAGGAGATATCTCAGGCTAAAGTGACCATTGTTAAGTTATTGTCATGGGGATGCTTGCAATTGTCTTTAGTGAGTGTGTTGTGTGAGTAAAACTGGGCTTCCATCTGTTACTTTCATATCACTGTCTGTTTTTACCAGTCAAAATAATTGGTTGTGAGATTTTGCTTTATTTTATTTTGTTTTAGTGAGAAGGGTATTGTGAGTTATTTTAGCTAGCTAATTTACTTTTAATGTTGCAAGTTATATCTTGCTCATGTGTTTGAATGCTATTTGGAAAAAAAAAAAAAAAAAAAAAAAGAAGTGCCTCCTTTTTCCCTCTCTAAACCTCATCTATTTCCCTAAGAGATCTTATCTCCTCCTCAACTTTGTTGTAGGAACATTCAAAGAAGCTAAAATTTGAAGAAATTCCTTGAAATGTACAAATACAAAGCCTGCTTTTTCCCAGTACCACAAAACTGCCAAAGTTGTTGCAATTGCTTTTTCTGTCATTAGTCTATTATTAGTCTACCATTGGTTTTCCTTACAGGGATGAGAGAAGAGGGTCCAGAATATGTGTTCCTCGTAACTTCTGCTCCAAATCAGAGTTTAGACTGGAGGAAAAAAAGGAAGGAAGGGCAAAGTAATAAAGACTTATTGAATGTTAAGGAATGTATTGGTGCTTCCTGAAGAACTGTTCATTCTTCTTCTCTCAAATCTGGCTTCAGTTACTTTGTTGTTAAGTTCTTCTCCAAATTATGGTTTTAAAATATTTTTAAAGACTGCCTTAGTGGTCTTGAGGATCACACACACACACTCTCTCTCTCTCTCTAACACACATACACACACACACAAACTTGTGTAAGATTCATTTAAAAAACTGCATTTTGTGAATAAAATGGAGTACTTTTCAATTTATAAATTATTTTGAACAAATGATGTAATGTGTAAAGTTGGCACACTTTACAGTGTTTCAGACTACAGATTTTTTAAAATTCTGTTATTTACCTGATAAGCTCTAATGTTAACTTGAACAAGTGTTTATTTATTCAAGGGTATTATAATATATCTACATAAAACGATTCAGCAAAGATTTTAGAAAAATAATCACTTTCCAAAATAACATATTAAAACTCCTTTATCTTTACACACATACACACACACACACACACACACACACACACACAATTTAGACTAAAGCACTATGTCCCATTTAGCTTAAAAAATGTCTTAGGGTTAGATTTCTGGGGGAAGTATTTACATACCCGTACTCCTCTTTTCTTGTTCTTTGTTTCCTTTTCTCCTGGTGTAGCATATTTACTGTTTAGCTTTTGTCAAGTACTTTATAATAATTACCAGAAATTTTGGCAAAGACAAAAAAATTTGTGTATGTGTATATTTGTATGTTTATATGCACATAGACAAACACACACACACACAAACACACACATCCAGATTGAAGTGTTAATGTATTAATCATCTGATTTTTGGGGGTGGGGGGTTTGAGACAGGGTCTCATTCTCTCGCTCAGACTGGAGTGCAGTAGCATGATCATGGCTCACTGCAGCCTCGGTCTCCTGGGCTAAATCAATCCTCAGCCTCAGCCTCAGCCTCCAGAGTAGCTGGGACTACAGTCACATGCCACCGTGCTTGCTAATTTTTTTTTTTTTTGCTGTGTTTTGTAGAGGTGGGGTTCCACCATGTTGTCTAGGCTGGTCTGGAACTCCTGGGCTCAAGCCATGCACCCACCTCAGCCTCCCAAAGTGACTCCCATGGTGACTATAGTCACCATGCCTAACCAATCATCTGATTGTTTTATGCATTATGTTTTAAAACTTTCTCCTAATATAAATCTTTAAAGGAATTTTTGTAAACATTCAAATGTCTGGTCTCATTTAAAGGTTTCTAGGAGATTGTGCATTTTCTTATCTAAGACAAAACATTTTCCAAATATGCATTTGGATATTTGCATATGAATAAACAGGGATTTATCAGAGCCAAGAGCAAAGCAAGAATCTCTTTTTAGGAGTCGTTTACCCTTTCTACCTCCTACTTGGAATATGAGGTAGCTCTCTCATCATTGGCATGGAGAATTTTGTTTTTCAGTTAGTTGGTTTCATATTCTGTTTCTGGTGTTGAAGTGCATTGCAGTGCATATGGGCCTGGGAGTCAAACAGATCTTAATTCAAACCTCACTTCGCCACTTTTTTAATTAGCTCTGTTTCCTTACACAGGTTAGCTAACAGCTTTTTAACTGTGTTGCTAATCTATAAAACATGGGCCACAGCTACTTCACCACAGGTTTGTATTAAATGACATAATATTAATGGAATATATGTCATATAGTATGTATTCAATAAATAACAGTTTCCTCTGGCCTGTTAATTTTAATGTATAGCCATGATTTCCTCCCCAATCCCTCCACACCATGGTGGCATATAGCATTATACTGTAACTATCAGATATTGTAGACAATGCTAAAGAAACAGGAGCAAGGGATTTTAGAAATTATTGATTATCCAATAGTGACTCTGAGAATGAGCTTAGGAGGAAAGAAATCTAAGGAAACCATCAGAAATTCCTGTCTCCTGTAATTGTAATGTTTCCTCCAATATTAAGTTAACAAAGAGAAGTGGGAGACTTTTCAACAAAGTGTTGCTGAAAGCCTGTTCACATCAATACAGTGGAATGGAGTGGTGTACATTAAGCCTTATGAAATAATAGGAAATCCTCTTATTGCCCATTCATATGCCAGGTTAATGTGCTTCATTCCACAGTGGATGTTGCTCACCTTGGCTCACTCTAGATTAAGCTCATTGATTAACTACCCTTTGTAGGGGAAGGGTCAGAATACCACTCTCATTGAAATTATTAAATAGTTGCTGTGTGTTTTCTTTTTTAAGGAATAGGAGGGGAGAAACACCTCCCACTCTAAGATACTTGGAGCTGCATTTCAGCCTACAGCTGATCATTTTAACTGAATTACAAACCCCATAAGCATAAGGTTTATAATGGAAACAATGACCCAATCTTAATTACAATGATTTTGGCAGCAATGTCCCTGCTATCCATAGACTACTTTCTCATGTCAGAAGACTCTTTTAACCTCCTCAGAGTTCGTTTTCTGTGTAAGTACAATTTTAGTGTGCAGGTCTTTCTGACTTTTGTTTGGAATTGAGAGAGTTTGACCACATTAAGCCACTGAGATTTCTCTGGATCTCCTCCTGCTGTGCCGTAATCTGTCTCAAATATTTGTAATGTAGAACGGAAAGGAAGAAAAGGGAAACGAAAGGTGTCCTGGTGTAGTGGGAAATGAGTGGTCTGGAGATCATGAGCCTTTGCTCTCTGTCTTTGATGAGATACTTTGAAATGCTATCCCCTATATTGATAATATGGAGGTCTAGACAGCTGTAACTTTCTATAGGGAAGCCTATAGCTTTAGTTTACTCTGTTTGTCAATATCTTACTGCAGTTTTGTTTTAAATGTAAATCAAAGGCCTATTCATTGTAATAATACTAAATTTACACTTTTTCTTCCTTTATAATTTCTGAGGATATCACATTAACAAGGAAATCATTTCTGTGAGGAACAAGAATAAATAAAAGTTTGATAAACAGATTAAAAGAGAGAAAGAAGGAAGAAAATAAAGTCAGGAAGGGCCATATATGAACTAGACACAGAGTAGAAGTGAGAGGACAGGAGGCAAAGACTCTGAAGAGTCAAAAATTAAGACAAGGAAAAGGAGAAGCAACAATTTGAATAGCAGGCTCACATTTAAGATTAAAAAAAAGTATAAGATAGCTTTGAGGTGAACATTTTACATAATGTAAGAATTCCTTGTCTTATAAAAGAATCCTTTGAAATCTTCCCCTATGGCATTTAAAATAAGATTGAATTTATACAACTTTGATTTAGTCTGTGCTATGAAAAAAACGAACTGTGAGCTTTAGATACTAGTCCCAGCTCTGCCTCAAAATATATGCCTTTGAGGAAATTAATTCTGAGCCTCAGAATCTTCATATATAAAATGAAGAAGGACAGGCAAGTTCTCATCCACTTTTAAGAATCATGAAATGAAAGAGCACATGGAATGATCTTGTTGACATACTGCCAGGATGCTTATTGAAGGAAGTTGCTGATTCTGATTACATTAAATAGATGACCAAAGTTAGAGAGAGAGAGAAAAAAAAAAGCTCCCTGAAGGTTTTGACTAAGATCTACGTGCTTAGTCCTACAGAATTAACAAGATGGTAGCCCCGTTTTTTAAAAGAATATGGCTACTATTGCTAAACATGCTTTAAGTTGAATCTTCCACTGGAATTTTTGAGAAATTGTAGTTGCAATTATTTTTCTAAAGGTCTTATTCTCCAATTAACTGAAAGATGGCATTTCTGATTTTCTAAGCCAGAATTTTTTTTTCTAAAAAAAAAAAAA
>NW_016817363.1:463408-465763 GCF_001698545.2 Rhinopithecus bieti | reverse complement strand
AAAAAAAAAAAAAAAAACAAAAAGCTGTTTAACCAAGAAAATGGAAATCAGTACATTCTTGGTTGTCCTTCTAGTAATTTAAATTTGTGTAACCTAATCAAAACTCAACCTGCCTTGCCCTTAAACAAAAAGCCATATTCTCGTCCATTACTAAATGGCTATATTTGTCTCAATATTTTTTAAAAGATGAATTACGTTGATATCCCATGACTTTCTTTAGAATGTGTCCATGGAAATTAAAGTGGACTTTTCTGTGCCCAAGACTGAAATGAAAGACAGCCCAAAAGGGCTGGTGGAAATGAACACAAAACTTTGCTGATGTTATCAGTATTATAATTTTTGTTAAGCTTTTTCCTAATAAAATGGAACTGAAGTCAGCTGACCCCTAAATAACAGCCTGATATTTCTTTTACAGTATTATTTTGTCTGCAGATTAATGATAGAGCAATATAGCCTAAGATTTCTTGTAAAACATTGGAATATATTTTTCTGAGGCCTTTCTAGTGCACTCTTTCTACAGAGATATTTCTCCCATAATCATTTTTCAGTTTCAATAAATATTTGCTGAGTATAGAAAATGTGCCAAGCACCATGGTAAGTGCTGGGTACACAACTGTGTGCATACCACCATTGGTCATTAAAGCATCTTTGAGAAGTGGATAGAGTAGGCATCGGTTTAATATTTTCTAAGCTCAGATGGCTTAGAAAAGAGAAGACAACTGGATGACTAGAAACCCCAACTCTTGTTCTTTCCTTTGGATAACCTCCTGTGATTTTTCCCGGTCATTATTTGCAAACACACATTGATGGAGAAACCAAGTTCCCTGCCCAGCTTTTCAGCTGATTACTAAAGAGAGCTTCTCTTTCTCTTTCTCACCTTAGTGGCTGTTCTCAGCCATAGGAGGGCACTCAGGTACAGGAAGGACCTGTACCTAGCAGCAGAAACAACTGCACCCTTTCTTTCTGGTCCAAGCTTTGGGAATTCATTATATGGCATGGGAAGCATTGAGCAGCATTCAAAGACTGAGAATGCCTGTAATCCACCCAAGCAAAAGTTAAAGGCTCTCCATAGGCATAAGAAATTATTTAAATTTCTTTATGAATATTGTTCCTCAGTTTAGTGTTCTTCCTCATTTTGCCTATTTCTCTTTTATTGTCCTATATTGGGCTGTTTTGTTCAGCCAAACAATTTGTGGCATGTCTGTTTTCAAAGTAAAATAGTGATCTATTTAAAGATTTCTAAATATGTTATTTATGTATTTTTAAAGGAGATGGGTAAAATAGAATGTATTTCTCTTTGCCCTGATGATATTCCTGTGGTATATTTCAAATAATATTTTTGATTGGGTAAGCCAGTAGGACCAAAGCAATGGTGATCACAGATACAGATTCAGAAATGCATAGAGGGAATCATAAATAGATGCATATGGAGGAGTCTGACAGTTTAGTGAAATGGTTTTCAAGTAATTTGACACATTAGAACTTTCAGACATTCCCCTGCCACTAATCCTTATTAGAAATAGGATTGGAATATTGAGGTCATCAGCCCAAGACCATTTTTTGTGAGAGCTGAACAATAACCAAAAGTCAGAGCTAAAGGAAATAAAAATGAACCTATTCCAGTCATTAGAACTGTTTCTCTGAATAAGCTCTTTCTTCCTCTCCTTCCTTCTTTTTTTTTTCCTCTCCCTATTTCTCCCTTTCTCTTTCTCCTCCCTCCCTCTCCTGCTCCTTTCTTTTTAGTGTTCTGAATTCATTAGATGGCATAGTGTAAATCAATAGTAAACGCTAACCGCCTACTCTGTACTCAGTTACGCAACATCACTTAACCGGTACACAGAGACAAAAAGGGAAAAAGCACACACAGCCTTTACATTCAAAAGCTCTTGCATAATTTTACTTTTCCACAGCCAAAAAGAAAAAAAGGAAATAACAGATGGGGAAACTTACAGTTTTTTTTTTTCCCTTTTCTCAGACTGTTTAGAAGGGAGTTAGTTAACATCCATGGCCCTTTCTAGTTGCCCTAGGCTGCAGCAAAATGTCCCATAATTGTCAGCACCTTAACTGGCTTTAAACAAGACGTTGTGACCTGTATGGTGGGTTAATTTTCCAGGTGATATAAGGCAACTTATTTTGAGATGTTTTGACTTCGTTTTACTTATTTTGTGAAAACCAACAACATTTAAAGTATGAAATGAATTTTAAAATAGAAAGAGTATAAGGAAGACGGGTGTGTGTGTGTTTGTGTGTTTTCACTTGAAATGTATCCTGATGTAATATTTATGTAAAAAAGCCAGTTATATAAACCCATCTTTCTCTTGCTTTTTACTTTGGGAACTATATAAAGCTCTAATG
>NW_016817363.1:445050-459347 GCF_001698545.2 Rhinopithecus bieti | reverse complement strand
TTTTTTTTTTTTTTTGGACAAAGTACATTCAAACCCCAAAGTCTTAATGAAAGAGAAAACATCTAGATGCTACAACAGAGACAGTTAATTCAGACTTTCTATAGAATTCATCATCTAAACAACAGTTTTATTTACGAAGGAATAGTTTCTGTAATTCTCATTTAGAACTTTCTGTCACATTTCTCCCTGGAACACCCTTGGTTTCACTGTACTGCCTTCTTAATGTCTTTCTCTCCCTTTCTCTCTCGCTCTTTCTGTAGCCCTTCACCCCTTCCCACAACCCCCCCCCCCATTTCTTTCATTGGAATAACTCCCTTTCCAGCTTAAGTGGGAGCACAGTGAGATTTGTATGCAATTTATCAGTCCTTCTTCCCTGTTATAATATTTGGTTTTGCTTAACTGATTGATGTCCTCTGGGAACTAGGCATTCGTCTGATAAGGGAGGTTGGAGGGATTTTTTGTTTTGTTTTGGTCTTCCTTTTTAGTTTCTGCCTATCAAGTGGTCATAAAATGGATATAAAGTGGTAGTACAGCCCTAGGCACTGTTAGGCACCTCTTAGAAGAAATTAAGTTCAGGTGTGTGAAAGGTAGTTTTGCTTGTTTTTAATACAACCAGAAAACGTGGGAGGTGGGTGGGGAGAGGATGGATGCTATCTTTAGTGTGTGAGGAGGAACTATTGAAGCGCTTGATCTCCTTGTATCTCGGATCAACATCATTCTTTAAGATCATACGTTACTTCTGGATATTAAAGCCATAAGAAATTGGTTCATTTCATTTTACTCAAGAATTATTTTAACACTGTCTTATATGTTAACTATTGCAATTTAGAATTCCTTTGTATGGAAAAATCCTGTGCACAAGATAAAAATCAAAAGTTTTATTGCCCACATGTGTGGTTCTCTATTTTAATAACTGGGTGATCAAGATTATTGATTGGTATTGGCCGGGCGCAGTGGCTCAAGCCTGTAATCCCAGCACTTTGGGAGGCCGAGATGGGCGGATCACGAGGTCAAGAGATCGAGACCATCCTGGCTAACACGGTGAAACCCAGTCTCTACTAAAAAAAATACAAAAAACTAGCCAGGCGAGGTGGCAGGCGCCTGTAGTCCCAGCTACTCGGGAGGCTGAGGCTGGAGAATGGCGTAAACCTGGGAGGCGGAGCTTGCAGTGAGCTGAGATCCAGCCACTGCACTCCAGCCTGGGCGACAGAGCGAGACTCCATCTCAAAAAAAAAGAAAAGATTATTGGTATTATCCCATCTCTATTTATGATGACTTGTGGAAATCTTTTCTGATCTTAATATGAATAATGACTAAGCTAGTATATATATTTAATGTATTTTATCAATACATTTCCGTTTAGCTTTATTTTCTTAACAGGATCTATAGCTCAGATAAATTTATTGCAGAGAAATAATGAAAATTGGTCAGAATATTCTCGTCTCTGACTGGGAAATCATATTCCCACATGCATTTTTTTAAGGGTTCCTCTACATGTATTATAGTTGAGTTTGGATTCCAATATGCAATTTTGCATGTAGGTGCCTGATTGTCAAAAGAAAAAAACATAAAACATTTGCACCAAGTAAAGTGCATTGTTTGTGATGTAATTTTAATATGATTAACAATCTGCACAAAGCTTTTTTAAATGTGTAGTTCTGTATACAAGAAGTTATTCTGAGTACCCTAATTTTCAGATGGGTTGCTTAGATTAAAAAAAAAAAAAAAACTTATAACACAAAAGTGAGGGAGATTTGCATTTTATTGGTTGTCAAAAATAGTTGAAGGTATCTCATTATAAAAGAAGCAGAGGAAAATTCTTTGAACTTTCTCCCTGCCTCCTGTTGTCAGAATAGCTTCCATTTTCATCTTGGTGGGTTTTCACGCTCTCTGAACCATGCTAGGGCAGGACTGACCTTTCAAAGCTCGATGTGTGCCAATGTAGACTTTTCGGCTCTCATTTTCTGTTGTAACCAAGGCCTTGGGAACACTTTAGCTGTTTCTCATTTTTCTACTTGTTTATTTTTTTAATATGGGATCCAGGCTTAGGACAGGTGGCTGGCCTAAGTTTTCTGTTCCATGGACATGCAAGAAAAGAAGCTAGGGAGAATTTTAAACAGTTCAAATTTTTCATAAGTCTTTAACAACTCTTTCATCCTAGCTTTTCTTATTGCTGTTGGCAGTAGGGATAGATTTTTTCTTTTAATGTGGCAACAAGAACCTCAGGTTACTGACTTACGTTTTCAAGCAGAATCAGTCCAGTTATGTCTGGCACATAGTAGTACCATCAAAAATATTTTCCATGTTTCAGTGAACTGGTAAGGGACCTGCTATGGCCATCCCTTCAGAGTGCTGGTGCAGGTAAGCAGTAAGCCATGCAAGTAATAAAGGGTAAGAAGAAATCTGATACAGAACTCTTCAGGCTCTAGTAGTGGACAGATCACTTCATTTTATGAGAAAACCCTTGTTATCCTTTCTGCCTTTATAAAAGAAGCAAATTTCAGAAGACAATTTTATGTCTTTCCTAGAGGTTCTTTTAGGGGTCGGTGCTGCATAGACTGTTGGCTCATTTAACAAACATAATTTTTGGCAAGCTACTTTGGTGATCCTCATTAAGTTTCATATGCAAATGTGTTAGGTGCTTATGATTCTAGCTATCGAATATGCTCCTCATGCTCTCTGCCACAGGGTCCTTTGAATCTTGGCTTTTCTTATTTTCTCTGGACAATTGTTTTTGGACTTCTTTTGTTTATGTAGGTCTGACGATGGTAACTATTAAAAAACTTCTATAGGGTTCTTCTTTTATATAGTGTTACATTACTTTTAGCTACATGAATTCCTGATTTTTCTAAATCCATTTTGGCTTAAAGTAATCATGCTGGCCATTTTCAAGGCTTTCATTGCCGTAGTGGTATTGGGGGTGCTGGGTGATATGTGGGAAAACCACCTGTAGCTTCTAAATGTTAAAGGCATTGAAAAGCTTGTAGAATGATTGATAGACTGCTGCCTGTTAGACGAGCAATTTTTTAAATGCGGATTATATAATATTTAAAGACTTTGTTGCTTCACAGTAGAAGCTTTTTAAATGTTAATTTGGGTTTTGTTTTGTTGTTCTATGACTTCGCATAAAAGATTTTGGATCTAAAAGGCTTCAGTTCACTCGTTCCATTTGTCTTACGGGACTTGGAATATAATACTATACATTTATTTATAATCATAAAGGAGGATAAGGCCAATAACTCACAACTCATGAAACCAAGGGTAAATAATCCATAGCTTATTCTCCCACCATTGCCACAATATTTATAACACAAATAACAAACAACTAAAAACAAAGAGAAACCAGTTTGTTTTTGTTGACAAAATGTTTGATCAAAATTACAGTAAAGTTCAAATGGAGCTGCAAATCCTAGTGGTTTACAATGGTTTGATTTATTTTTTTAAACAGACCATGGATAATTAACCATAAAATATAACCTTCTCAGCACAAGTTACAGTGAATTACAGAAATGGGCAACAAGTCATTCATAACTGGTTGCAACTGGTTAGAGACCTTAAAGTAAAACGTGCAGGCAGTTACAAAAGCTACTTTCTTAGTGCACAATTCTATTTCCATTGCCAAAGGGAAACATCCTTTACTTTTTGTATACTACCACTAAGTCAGTATCCCAAAGTGAGGAATAAATGGGTTATTTTCTATGATTACCATGTTGTCATACATTTATTAAAATAAATACCTAGTACTTACCCATACTCTTTTTATTTCAGAATGTTTCATCATTACTAACAGGATATTCCTCATGATATTGCTGTCTGGTAAGTAACTCTCATTATCTGTAAATGGCAGTCCAAAATATTGAGGTGCAAAGAAGTCAAATATATTTCCATGAACCTCAGAAAATATGAGATCCAAAGGCTGTGGTGAGTCTTTGGGTCTAAACTTTAGCAATACTAAAGTTTCACAGAACATATTTTGACATTAGTAAAGGATAGATCTTTAATATCCTATTTGTTTATTTGTTCATTTGAAATACCAGCATTTAGAAGAATAAGAAACATGACCTCCCGAACCTATTATCACAGATTTTGGCAAATATTTTAGAATGACTCTGCTAAACAAGATGGAAGTACTCAAAGGACTTGTTTGGAAGACCCTCCATAGAGATACATTTCCAAAGGAGACTCCTGAGTGGACAGAAGGGGTGATAGGGTGAAGTTGAGCACTGATGTTTCCTGTGTGGAACACTGTTATGTTTTGAAAAAAAACCTCAAAACCCTCCAAACACATTTGGTGATTCTTTGAACTACCCATTAGTATTCTGTGGTATTCTGTACATTTGAAATGCATTGGCTTCATTTGGATCAATCTTAAGATCAGACATGATTGCTCTTGTACTTACCGACAAGCCTAAAGGGAAAATACCCTTTAGAGACATGAATATGACTATCCTCTTTTACCAGTTAAGTAAGAGGACCAAGACCAGGGCTACAGGTGAGCATAGGCTTGAAGATTTTTCTAGGTGTCTTTTAGTGAAAATTTGTAAAGTTTGTAAAGTTTCGAAAAGATTGGTATTGTGGCCTTCTAGAGTTCTTGATATTTCCATGACTGGGAGAAGAGTGCAGGTCAAGACTAGGGGTGTATGGATAAAGTATTATCCAATCAGAGCTTGAAACAGCTGACTTTACTAGAGGCTGACCTGCACTGAAATACACTGGCAAATATACTGGAGAGGGAGGAGGAGGAAAAGGGTGACTTGCCTGGCATCTAACTGTGTTCTGCCTGGCTCCATCTAGGCCTATTTAGTCATGAACATCATATTCATCCAAATCTTTAAAAGTTACACTCTTGACTTCGCTTTATATGAATGTGCATAAAATGAGGGAAATAATCTCTTGTGGTAATAAAGATAGTTTTCTAAAGAGACTTTCCATATCTATTGTGCATAATCCATAGTTATCACTGTGTTGTTGTTTCTGATTCTGTTGCACATCTATCTCTGTCTCTCTGAGCATATCTATCTCACCAGTGAAGGCCAGGAGCCTTCAGGATTGTAGCTCCACCTCCCTCCCCACTCCCATGCTTTACTTGCTATGCTACCCCAAAAGAAACTCATATTAGTGTAAGCCTCAGGAGCTCAAGGGAAAGTCTTATTTGGTAACTTTAATTTGTCGCTCCTTTTGCATTTATCACAAAATGATCTCATCACAAAAAGGCCTGAATTTCACACTTTTGCTGGCTTGCAAACAAGCTAGTTTCTTCCCTATTTCTATCCAACACAGAGAAAGCTCTTTATGTTTCTATGATCAGATAAAATCTGTATTGATGTTTCTTTTCCTGTGGGTGTATTTCCCTTCTAGGTATGAAGATTTAAGCTATCAGGGCAATGCTGTGTGTTTGCAGTTTCTCTGTTTCAATAAATGAAAAGCTCCTTGGGAAAGGACAACACATCTTTTCCACTAATGAATAAATATTTATTTTCATATTTAAAATGATACATGCTCATTAAAAAAAAAATAATTTAAAAAAACACATAGGATAAAATGAAGAAAAATTAAAGTAATTATTTCTATAATTTAAATCCAATCATTATAACCATTTGATATATTTCCTTAACTCTCATTTTCCCCTGGGATATATTTTTTTAAAACATGATGTTATCATACTTTTCATAAATTTTGTGTCCTTGCTTTCCAAATTTAGACCTATAGAAATATTAATTACATAGGCTGTTGTAAACATTAAATAAATATATAATATTTGCTGCAGAGGAATACGCTCATTTAACCTAATGCCCACAAAACTCATTATTATTATTATTATTATTATTTATTTTTTATATTCTCCATAATACCTTGCATAAACAGTAAATGAATCAGTCAGCAAATAATAAATGAATAAAAGTTCAAATCAGTATATGTTTTTAAATTTTTTATCATAAAAAATCTTAAATTCACGAATATAGACAAATTACTATAATGAACTCCAATGTACTCATCACCAGCTTGCACAATGATGGCCTGTTATTTTCTCACTATATCGCAATGTTATTTTGAAGCAAACCCCAGACATCGTAGCATTTAGTACATCATTATTTCAGATCCATCAGGATGTTTTTTACATGTTAATGTTAAAACAATTCAGTAAATAGTTCTTACTATTGTATATAGTAGTGTTTTTCTTCATAGTATCCTGACATCGTATTTTCTAACATGTAACAATTGATTGTACAATCTCATCAGTGAGTTCCCTAATATTCTTAGACACATCTTTAAGCCAGAGGGCAATTTGGTTGCCTAGAGAAATATTTCACAGATTTGGCTAGGTTTCTTGGGGGAACTATTTTCTTTTGGTCCTTTTTTTACTTGACTCAAATTTAGGATGATAATTTGCATGCCAGATCTATACAGCATTAATTATACTTATTATTGAGTTTAAGCGTGTGTTGAATACAATTCCTTACCTGCGGTGAAAGGAAAGCATAGTCTCCTGATCACTTAGAACTCCAGTCTGGCTGTAGCCAACCAATATCAGATAAATATGGCAAATCTACTTAAATCAAATGTAACACTGGCTTTAAAAGTTTATAATTTTTAATTAAGGTTATTGACAGACATGGAAAACATGTGATGGGTATGTGAGGCATTTAGAAATATGTAAAAGGGGGACTTGTATAATAAAATCTGAATCCTATTTTTAAACACCACGTTTGGGGGGAAAGAAATTATGCATTGTATGACAAAGAGTACTCTCTGTGCTTGTATTATTGCTCTAGTTTATTCTAAAAATATTTTAGAGAACCCTCTATGAGCCAGCTTTCCATAGCTAGCCTAGATCCTTTACATACAGAGTTCCACAGATGAGGAATGCTCTGTACAAATCAGGCTGTCTGTAGAGAACCTGTATCTGGAGACTTGGGCTGTTTCACTGTCTTCGAATTGTAGGTCAGTGACTATTCAGTAGTGATGTGTTGTCCAACAGGTGTATTACACTCATCAGAAATTCAGGCTATAACTATACAACATACTGCATCAGTATAAACTGAATTTATGTGTTACTCAGGTCTATTTAATCTTAGGAGCACATTTTCCATTGGCCTTGAAAGTGAGTAGCTTGAATATTGATGTGCCTAACACTTGGGGAAGAAAAAAAGTTTCTCCACCACACTAAATCTCTAGAAAAATATGAGGGTTTACAGTATGGACATATACAAAATATTTTCAGCCAAAACTGGTAGAGCAAAGCATATGGAAAAAAAAAGAGAGAGAAAGTCATAACATTAGCAATAAACTATCCCAAGCAAACAGAGAGCATATGTAAAATTTGTCAGATTAGATGGTATAAACAATACAAACTCTTTTTTTTTCCGCTTCTTTTTACCCTCTGAATCTTCTGATTATTTTGTCTCCTTTACTCTGAGCCTGTCATCATCATCATTAAAATATCAGAAAAGGTTAGAACTATATCGGTGGCTTGGCTAAGGCAGGTGTAACAAGAAAAGACCAGTAGGAACTAGCCACTATAGTATTTTAAAGCTACAACTCTTCTCCACTTCTTTCAGCATCCTGCTCTTACATGTGGTATTAAATTATGTGTCTCATATCACATAAACCTAGAATGTAAACTGCCTTTTAAAAAGAGCCATAAGTTTACCCATGGTTCTTTCTAGCTTATGTATTATATATTTCACCCAAGTGAACCATCAATGCCTCATCATTCTAATAGCTGTAATAACAATAATTATTATTAATGATAGCATTTGCTTCTTGGTATATGTACACGTACACCTTTTTCTCTTGCTTCAGGTTTCCTTATCCTTGGCCTCTTTGGCTATTGGTGCTAGTTCAATTGTTGTTACATTTGTGACCTCACATATCCTCAAGCTATAAAACATTTCTTAGAACAAACTAGTACAATATACCTTCCACCTCCTTCCCCCGAGTTAAGCTCAAAATTGTGGTTAGATGTTTCTGCTTATGTAAGGCAGGGAATCCTTTGCAAATAGCCCCATCAACCAAGATTTTCATTTTAGACCTAAGGATACCAATACATGTCACAAAAGCAAGATAAGTGATTTGTTCAGATCATCAGATCCCTATTTAATGAAGCTGACATATTTTCTGAATAAACTTTATTGGATGTATAACACAGGATCATGCACAACTGCCATAAGATGGGATTTATGGCATTACCATAATGAGATAACTTTGGTGATTCTGCTCTACCTAGGGTGGTGAGGGAAGAATAAAAACCCCACTCAAGACAAAAATATTCAAGAAAATGGTTCTGTAGTCAGCTCATTCCTTTCATGGTGGAAGTGTTAAAGAGAGAAATCTTCACTTTTTTCTTCCTCTTACCTAGAGAATACTTTGTTCTTACCTAGAGTCTGTGATATGAAGAATATGCTCTGTAGATGGTCTTATCTTATATGGATTGGTTCACGGGAGACTACGCTAGGCTCCATAGAGAACTGGTTCTGTATGTTCTGTCCCCCTCTATGAAAACATTCCTAACCGTACTGTTGATGTATACATTTTGGTCAAAAGTAATTTGCTTTCTGGGTATTTGATGGCCACTCTGTGAATCAACCTAATGTATTTGTGGTATGGAAATCTGTAACCTCTGAATACTAAGTTTAAAGACTCTTATAATTAATTATTGAAAGGCACTTTAGCCCTTAACTATTTCTCTCTTTGGAGAAACAAGTTGATTGGTTAATCATGTCTTTGTTTATTTTTATTGTTGTTGCTGTACACATTGCACATAAAACAGAAAAGAGGAAAGGCTGTTTGTAAGAGGTAATTACAATGGCAAAATTGTATTTTCTCTAACTGTTCTCATTTTCTCATGTCTGATTATATCAAGACCTGCACTCTAGAAGTGTGTTTCAGTTTTGCTAAGAAAATGATAGAGGAGAAGAATAAATTCATTTCTATAAAGTGATGTCAAACACAAATTGACACAATTACAAATTTGTTTTTTTTTCTTTTTTCAACTTTTATTTTAGATTCAGAGGGTACATGTGTAGGCTTGTTACTTGTGTATATTGTATGATGCTGAGGTTTGGGGTATGAATGATCCCATCACCCAAGTACTGAGCATGTACTGAACAGTTAGTTTTTTGTTGTTGTTGTTCTGTTGTTTTTTTGAGATGGAGTCTCACTTTGTCACCCAGGCTGGCTTGCAGTAGTGCAATCTTGGCTCACTGCAACCTTCGTCCCCTCGGTTCAAGTGATTCTTGTGCCTCAGCCTCCCAAGTAGCTGGGATTACAGACATGCGCCATTACACCCAGCTAATTTTTGTATTTTTAGTAGAAACAGGGTTTCACCATGTTGTCCAGGCTGGTCTCAAACTCCTGGCCTCAAGTAATCCACCTGCCTTGGCCTCCCAAACTGCTAGGATTACAGGTGTTAGCCACCACGCCCAACCACTGGGAAGACTTTTATTTCTGGTCCCATCTTTTGATAATAAGGATCCAGAGCCAAAGAAGAAACAGAAACTACTTTTAAGACCTTTGGAGATCCAAACCTAGTGGACTCTTAAGAGCCTGTATTATTTCTTGGATGACTTACCAGCCCTTTGTAGAATCAGAACTCTCACAATTTTCTTTAAATCAAATAAAACCCAAGGGGCTAAGTGGATCTTTAAAATTATTTCCAGGTCATTCTTTCAACAAGTATTTATTGGTTTATTTGTTATTATTTCAACAAACTATGTGACAGGCAAACGTGAACTCATTTTTTTTTTGTTTTTTTTTTGTTGTTGTTGTTGTTGTTTTGTTTTTACCTTTCAACTCCTTTTATTTATTTACCTATTTATTTTCCTTAAGCAAGTAAATCTCCTTATGGATTGTTAAGGGCCCTGTGCATATTTGCATGTAGCCAAAGATTCAGTCTCTTGCAGGAACTCTGGTTGTCAACTGGTGATCTTGCCTTTGTCTTTTCTCATAGTTCTGCCTGTGGCGCCTGTCACTAGCAGTCAAATAAGGACAATTTTACCATTCTTTCCTGCTGCTCTAATTTTTTTTTAGTGCCGGTACATGAATTTGTTATTCTTTATAATTCCCTTTGAAGTTGGAAATCCAAGGGGAATCTAAAACCGACCAGATGTTTCTGCTGCTGGAAAGGAAAGAGAGTAAGGATTAAGTTTAACAAAAACTTAGTCTCCAGGAAAAAAAAAAAAAAATCATTTCAGCTGGAAATCATCTTTAAATGCATTCATTTGCTACATATCTGTTAGTTAATTTACATTTACTGGTCCTTCGTAGGCAATATCCTCTATCAATGTACTCTGGGGAAAAATCATACATTTTGTGAACAAATAGACCCATGTTGTGGTTTGCTCAGGCCCATTTCCCTTATGGAGTTTTAGTTCTATTACTCTGCGTTATTTTTCTCACATGCCTTATACTGAAGTTATTCTGTTGCTCCTGTTATTGTTATTGTTGTTGTTGTTGTTGAAGGTTCACTATCAAATCACATGAAGTCTGGAGACCATTTCTGCAAACTGATCCAAGAGGGTGAGGTCAATACAGCCTGTGGTTAGGGAGGGAAGGAAGGAAGTTCTGCCAAACTGCTTAGCCTTTATGGAGAACTTCATTCTCGTTAGAGATATGTAGATCAAAACAAGAACAAGAGTGATGAAGACCTTCAGGGGGAATAAAGAGAAAGTCTTGTGGTTTTTCAAGGATTCAGATGACGTTGTAGACAGTGTGAATAAACAGGTTGGGAAATGAAAAATGATAGAGAAAGGTATATTAGAAAACAAAAGAGAAAGGGGCATATGTGAGACACATTTATAGGACCTCTCAGAATAGGTGCCCAAGGCTTCAGGCTCAATACACAAAGGCTTCGAAGAGCAATTAAAAAATAAAATTAGAGAAGAGTCTTAAAAATCAATCAGAATGTTTTGGCGGTTTGCTTAATACCTCACAAAAGCATTGGATTGAAGAGATGGATATTTTATTTGCTTGTTTCCTGCACAGCATCTCTCATACTATCCTCCTCAGTTGTTCTCTGGATTTCCTAGGCTTCCCTAGGTTTGCAGAAGGGCCGAAAATTCTGTAAATAACGGCTTCTCAGTCCTTACCTTGCTCAGTGGATTTAAACGTTTAGAAACGTTTCCTACACCTCACTGTCACAAGGGATGAATACTCACCACTTAGAGTTTCTATTACCCTACCATCTCTTATTTTTAAATAGAAAGTCTGAGTCCTCAGTAATTATATTAAGCTTCTTAAGCTGCACATATCAATTGCATATACCATTTTAAGCATTTTCAGTCTTTTAAAGAGAGAGTAGAGGAAAAGACAGAGAGAAATCACTTAGCAGCTGATTCACTTATTTTAAGCAGCTTTCTTCATTTTAAAATATAAAAAATTCAGGTTCTGGAACATTGGGTGATTTGAATGTTCTATAAAGATTTGAAAAAAAGTTTTTTTTTTTAAATTATATGTTCTACATTCAGGGACCTGGATTTTCAGTTTAGTCCTTAAAAAAACAGGTTTGTGAAGTAAAGAAGTTTTCAATCTAAACACTTTTCTTCTTCCTTTTCATTTATTTATTATTATTATTACTATTCTCTTTTGTCAAAGCATATGGTATGAAAAGCATTTATGTTGGTCTCACTACTGACAGAGCTTAACCTAATAATCCAAGACTTGGAACTTGGTATTTTAATAAAGGAAACACTGTTTGAGGTATTTTCCATTCAAACCAGCATCAAAAGTTTTTAATTAACACCATCAGAAATTAATGGACTGAATGAATGCAAGACACGGTTCCTACATACCCCTTTACTGGGAACAAGACAGCAAGTGGGATCCATTGTGTATGTTTGTATTTTATAATGTATTTTTATTTACTTATTGAAGCAGAGTCCCAGCTGCACGTTGCGTAGCAGAGCTACAAGAGTGAAACCTGCCGAGGGCTGCTTCACTCCAGCAGTTTCATTTTGCTCACTGATTGTTGTCCTGAGTTCTTTGTGATTGTAATTGGTTAGAAAGTTTGAAATTAGCAAGTCCTTGTCAGCTCATGAAAGCTTTGAAATCATGAGGCTTGATACAGCTATCAAGCCTGCTGATGCCTAATCACTTTTCGGGCTAAGAACCTCCAGTGCGGTGAACATTCTCAGTCCCCAGGCTTTACCTCAATCACCAATTCACCACCCTCTGGAGCTCCTTGTCTTGGATGGTGGCTTTGTTTGGGGCCCTTTCTTTTCCATCACTGAAGCCTATACCGGGATGAACAGATTTTGGACTGACTAATGGGGATGGGGGTTGTTAGGAAATGAGAGCAAATGGGAAAACAGAATGATGTAGGGGATCAAGGGAATAGGGAGGAAGGAAAAGGGGTAGAAAGAGCATAAAAGAAAAAGGAAGCGGAATATAAGATGGAAAGAGCTTTGTAAATATTGACATTTAGATTCTGTGCAACTGGATTTGATATCTCAGGATAGAACTCACTGATAGAACCTAAATGGTCCCCAGGGCTCTTTATTTTTTCAGACCTTTTTTTTAAAAGCTTGCCCACTCATTGTCAAAGGGAAGACATGTGTGTTCATATAACCTACTTACCCTGCCACCACCCCATTTGTGAGGACCAGGAATACAATATTTTCCTTTATACATTATGTTAGAGGAATGAGGGGTTTATCAATTCCTCTCCTGTAACAATAAAAGTATCCATTGTTTATCCTTATGCTCGGAGTCCCCAAACCAATTTTCTCCGGAAAACTCTTTCACAGCTTGGTACATTTTTAAATAACCCCACCTTCATCCTTGTAGCAAAGAAGGAGCTGCTCAGGCAGGGTGAACTAAAGTAGATAGATATTGTCAGCAATGATGAAATGTTTCCAAATGCTTAAAGGTCTTAATAACTTTCTGTATATCTAACTCATTTATGTTCAAAGACCTCAAGCTTCATACATTTAGGTGCAACTCTTAACCTTTTCCAATTTCTCCTATACTTTAATAAAACAAAAGTAAATGCAAACCAGATACAAAACAACAACACAAATCTTAATGCCATGAATTCAGAATGTCAGAAAAATTTTCAATAGGCCCCATTATGGCAAAACGCTGCAAAAATGCGTCAGCATGTTGGGAAAAGCTCCCTAAAGTCGTTCAACCATTTCTTCCCTGAAATATGGGAAGATGAATATATATTAGACTCCTAGAAGAAAATAATTGGTGAATGAGTGTCAGGATTTTCATAAGCACTGCTAAAAATCTGATCTTGCCATCATAACAAGAGAATCAGTTAAGCCTATTAACAACACGTCATTTTTCTTAGGTGGACAGTGTAGGATTTACTGTCCCAAAGTTTGACTTCATGCAGGAGTTAGAGGAGACACTTTGTTTGGAATATCATTTAGTAAAGAAGATGCAGCCTAACCTTCCCCAGACCATACATTAAAGGATGCAATATCAGACTACACAGTATATTATATACCCCCCCCCCCCCCCACCCCAAGTCTTTACAGGCTTCTGTAGCAGATATGTCTGTCAAAATCCTGTCATGGTCCCTCAGAGATGTCAGGCAGTACTGCCATGGTCCCTTCAGCTGCACCTGAAGCCGTCCTCTGCTAACCTGGACTCCCACCTCAAGTATGCTTTTCCTTCTGCCCCAGGACCTTTTCCAATGCTGGAAGATCTCAAAAAGTCTAGGATGGGGAGAGTGGGGCTTACAGAAGTCGAACTTAATGCCCTGGGGAACCTCTCAACTAAAGGAGGAATAGAACCGGAAAAAGAGATGTTCCAGCCTCTATTTCTTTATAATGTCTACCTCTGTAGCCATTCTGTACAAATCTCAGAGATCCTGGCCATTCCTTGTTATTGTCTTGCCCTCTGAGATTACCTTCTAAGTTACTGCCTGTACCCAAGCCTTTGGAGAGAACCTTAAATGAGTCAGGTACTCAGGTTGGTTTGTTTGTATTAATCAATTTGCAGCAACTTCTTCTCTACTGTTGACTGCCCCCCATGATTTATTGTCCATTCACAGCCTGATTCCCAAAGCTAGATAGAAGCCCAATTGCTCACCTCAATATATTATTAAAACATGAAGGGAGAGACATTGTTTTATTCACTTGTGGCCTCCTGAATCTAGCACAGCCCAGAAACATAGCTGGTGCTTAATTGATGTTTGTTGAATGAACTAATAAATGCATAGTTTACACCAATAAGTTTTGCCAATAATAAGAGATATTAGGTTTGTTTCAATTAAGTGTGAAGTGTGTTACAATAAATGTTACTAATAAATTTCTGAAAAAAATATATATATATATATATTTATTTATATA
>NW_016817363.1:435730-444901 GCF_001698545.2 Rhinopithecus bieti | reverse complement strand
TATATTTATTTATTTATTTATTTTGAGATTGTGTCTCACTCTTTCGCCCAGGCTCGAGTGAGGTGGTGCGATCTCAGCTCACTGCATCCTCCGCCTCCCAGGTTCAAGTGATTCTCCTGCTTCAGCCTCCTGAGTAGCTGGGATTACAGGCGCAGGCCACCATGCCCAGCTAATTTTTATATTTTTAGTAGAGACGGGGTTCCTCCATGTTGGCCAGGCTGGTCTCGAACTCCTGACCCCAAGTGAACCGCCCACCTCAGCCTCCCAAAGTGCTGGGATTACAGGCGTGGGCCACTGTGCCTGACCTGAAGTATAGGTATATGGTTTACTCTTTTAAAATTTTAATTAAAACAAACACAAGATTATTCCTATGAAAAAGTCACACTTCTACACTTAAGTTTTCTAATATTATTAAGTGGGAGAAAACAGATGACGTTTTAGTTTGTACTCCAAAAAATTGCAAATAACCCTTGGTTAAACCCAGGGGAATATAAACCCGGGTGGCAGTATGTCCCACCATTTGAAGTATCTGCACAAGGTCAACAGGCTTTTTTTTTTTTTTAAACGGAGTCTTGCTCTGTCGCCCAGGCTGGAGTGCAGTGGCCGGATCTCTGCTCACTGCAAGCTCCGCCTCCCGGGTTCACGCCATTCTCCTGCTTCAGACTCCCGAGTAGCTCGGACTACAGGCACCCGCCACCGCGCCCAGCTAATTTTTTGTATTTTTAGTAGACCGTGGTCTCGATCTCCAGGTCAACAGGCTTTTAAGTGACACTTTTTGGAGGATATTTGTTGCTGTGATAATACGAAGCCAGCCTAGAATGAGAAATAGTGAAGTCCTGCTGGTGCCTGTTTTCTAGACAGAAATGTAAGACCCACTCTATCCATAGAGTACTGGTGACGAGTCCACCTTCCATGAGACAGATTAATAAGGCTCCCCAACACAAATGACAATGGAATGGAGAGTTCAGAACTGTCTTTCTGTACCTCAGTGTCCAAGACATGGATATGTAAAGATTTTTTTCTGGGGTATGGTGACCAAGATGATCACCTTAACATCACAAGCCTACTCCTCTTTAACCAAATGTCCCCGTCTGGACTGAAGAAACTAAAGAATGAGGAATAGTCCAGCAAAAGGTACGTTAATTTTCCTAGTAGTTTACTTTGGCTCCAGGTAAGTACAAAAGGACATGATATTCCATGTTAGCTATATTTCTCTCTGAAAAAAAAGAAAAAAATTCCTACTTTTAGAAAAGTTTATCAAGCATTTAATCTAGGAAGATAAACTATTGACAACTACGGAATTTGTTCCCCCAGAAAATACCTAAAGCCTCTGCTCATTTCATGTTTACTAGTATTTCATTAGTCAAAGCAAGTCACTTAACCAAGCTCAAAGCCAAGGGACAGAGATATGTATCCCATCTCCCACATTAACACATACTCTACTGAGAGTTACGTTAAAGTCTTATGGTAAAGTTTATGGATGGAAAGTTCTATCATAGAGAGGGAGTGAAGAATTAGACAAAGTAATCCAGTCTGTCACGTGTATTATTGGTTTGGACTCAGAAACAAATGGCTTGAATAAAAAACTTAAGAAGCCTGATGAGGTATAAGGGACTGTTGTGTTAGTGGTTGATACCACATTTACAATCACAGTCTCTCTAATCACCTTCAGGGGCTTTCATCATAGATTACTTTTGAATACATCAATTATGGTAAGCACTGAATAGACAATAACGGTCAGATAAAACACAGTAGGATAGAGATGAACAGCATGGATTCTATTCCAGCTCTATCACTGAGGGTGAAATCTCGCACATTTCTACTGATTTTTGCCCCCTCAGTATTATGATCTCGAAAAAGGAATACTACTCTTCTTTTTTATTTTTTCTTAGTATAGAAAGCATACAAAAGCCAGTGTAGAATTCTGTGCGTAGCACAAATTACAAGAGGACAATTAAATCACCTACAATCATCTAGAAGTAATTTGTTTTCAAACTTTGAGGATATACCTTTATAATCATTTTTTTTTTTCCTGTGTATATATACCCTTTTGTTTTGGTAAAACACTGAACACTGTTCCTACTTTTGTCTCTTAAATCTGTGTTGTGAGTAACATTCTATGCCTTCTATGCCTTTAAATAATCTTCAGTGTCATTTTAGTGAAGATTTAGTCTACATTCACCATAGTTTTTTTGTGAAATTTAAATCAGATGTCATAAAGTCTTCAGAAAGCAGAATATACCTTGAAAATAAAGGTATTATTATTATTATTACAGAATTTTAGAGATTGAAGGAAAAAAAGAAGCTAACATTTCATGAAGACCTACTCTGTGCCATGCCATGTGCCTAGAACTTTGTTTAACCCATTTCATTTAATAACCTTTCAACCTAATGAAGCAATATAGCATGATGGTTAAACTCTGTGGGCTATAGGCTGTCTAGTTCAGCTGCACAGCTGCTAACTAGCTTTATGACTTTTCAAACGTTTATCTTCTTTTTGGCTTAGTTTCTCTGTTGCAAAATGGCAATAATAATAATAGCACTCACCTCCAAAAGATTGTTGTAGGATTAAATGATCGGATAGGTTCAAAATGTTAGGAACAGTAGTATTCAATAAACATTAGTTATTATTTGCTATCTTCCCCACTACTCCATAAACCCTTCTATTAAAATACAAATCCACATCGATTTTAACTTCTTTGGTGTAGAAGTGTGTTCTAAGAAGAGGCAATGTAAAATAAATGGAAAAGCCAAGGACTTTATGATTTTTAACCCTGGCTCCCAGCCTTCTAATAATTTTGCCTCTGGGAATTTAGTTAAGGTTTACAGGCTAGACATGGTGGCTCACACCTGTAATCCCAGCACTTTGGGAGGCCAAGGCAGGTGGATCACCTGAGGTCAGGAGTTTGAGACCAGCCTGGCCAACATGGCAAAACCCCGATTCTACTGACAATACAAAAATTAGCTGGGCTTGGTGGTACACGCCCATAGTCCCAGCTACTTGGGAGGCTGAGGCAAAAGAATCCCTTAAACCCAGGAGACAGAGGTTGCCGTGAGCCAAGATTGCACCACACACTCCAGTCTGGGTGACAAAGTGAGACTCCGTCTCAAAAAAATTGAAAATAAAAATAAAAAATAAAATAAAAATTGTACACTCAGTTATGTTTTATTTAAAATGGGTAAATACTAACAATCTAAGGGTTTTAAATGAGAATTTAAATGAGATAATATGTGTTTAGAATCTACTATCTTGCCTAAATAAGAAATGGCTTTGTAAATGTTAGTCTTTCTTCTCTTGCATTGCCATTAAATAGTTGTATTTGTTTTAACAATTAGGATCTCTGGGCAGGTAAATTTATATACTTTTACCATTACCACAGGCACTCATGCATTAGTGTGAGACAGTCAATAATTACCTAAAGACTGTATGGAGGCAGTGGTGCTAAGTAGTAAGCTGGTATATTTCTTGGCTTTCTGCAGTTTATCACCAGTTTTCCCTGACTCTAGCATGATCTGTACCCTGCAGATGTCCCCACTATTTTTTGATTCAGTAACAATCATTGTCAAACAATAGATTTCTCTTTTGTATCTAGTTGATGTGCAAAGGTTTTTATTCAAATTAACAGAAAACATTTTCATAAAGCAGCTTTTAATTTCTTCAACAAGCATACAAGATTACTAAATGAATGAAACAGGCAGAGAGAATGATTGAATGAATGACTATCTTATTCATCTAATAGTTACTGAGCACTGGTTATGACATTGTAGCATTTTGACATCATTACTTGGCCAAGTATATCAATGCAGTGTGCGTCTTTTTTTGTTTGTAAAACTTAGACAAGAGTCAAGGTCAATGCCCTCAGGCTGTTAACTGTTTAGATTCTAGAAAGAAACTTGGAGATCAATAGCTTCAATATAAAATAGAGTGAAGTAGATACTGTTATAGAAGAATAGCCAAGGCACTGTGGTTAATTCTTTTTTTTTTTTTAATCACATCTTTAAAAAAATTTTTTTGACGTTATACTTTAAGTTCTGGGGTACATGTACAGAACACACAGGTTTATTACATAGGTATACACATGCCATGGTGGTTTACTGCACCCATCAACCCATCATCTACATTAGGTATTTCTCCTAATGCTATCCCTCTCCTAACCCCAGACCCCCAGATAGGCCCCGGTGTGTAATGTTCCCCTCCCTGTGTCCATGTGTTCTCATTGTTCAGCTCCCACTTATGAGTGAGAACATGCGGTGTTTGGTTTTCTGCTCCTGTGTTAATGATGGTTTCCAGCTTCATCCATGTCCCTGCAAAGGACATGAAGTCATCCTTTTTTATGACTGCATAGTATTCCATGGTATATATGTGCCACGTTTTCTTTATCCAGTCTATCATTGATGGGCATTTGGGTCGGTTCCAAGTTTTTGCTATTGTGACTAGCACTGCAATAAACATACGTGTGCATGTGTCTTTATAGTAGAATGATTTATAATTCTTTTGGGTATATACCCAGTAATGGGATTGCTGGGTCAAATGGTATTTCTGATTCTAGATCCTTGAGGAATCACCACATTATCTTCCACAATCGTTGAACTATATTTACACTCCCACAAACAGTGTAAAAGCGTTGCTATTTCTCCACATCCTTTCCAGCATCTGTTGTTTCCTGACTTTTTAATGATTGCCATTCTAACTGGTGTGAGATGGTATCTCATTGTGGTTTTGATTTGCATTTCTCTGATGGCGAGTGATGATGAGCATTTTTTCATGTGTCTGTTGGCTATATGAATGTCTTCTTTTGAGAAGTGTCTGTTCATATCCTTTGCCCACTTTTTGATGGGGTTGTTTTATTCTTGTAAGTTTGTTTAAGTTCCTTGTAGATTCTAGATATTAGCCCTTTGTCAGATGGACAGATTGCAAAAATTTTCTCCCATTTTGTAGGTTGCCTGTTTATTCTGATGATCATTTCTTTTGCTGTGCAGAAGCTCTTTAGTTTAATTAGATCCCATTTGTCGATTTTGGGTTTTTGTTGCCATTTTTGGTGTTTTAGTCATGAAGTATTTGCCCATGCCTGTGTCCTGAATGGTATTGCCTAGGTTTTCTTCTAGGGTTTTTATGGTTTTACGTCTTACGTTTAGGTTTTTAATCCATCTTGAGTTAATTTTTGTATAAGGTGTAAGGAAGGGGTCCAGTTTCAGTTTTCTGCATATGACTAGCCAGTTTTCCCACAACCACCCATGAGACAAAGATTATGATACCTATCTTGCAGGGCTTGTTCATATTAAGCACCTAGGACCTTACCTCAATGCATGATATGCCCTCGGCTCATGGCAGTTACAATTATAATCACTTTATTTTCTCACCTCTGTTCTCTCTTACTAGTCCCATCTTCCCTAACCTTTACTGCTTTTCAGACCGTGTTTGTTGTTCTTTGCATTTTTGTTGTCTATTATAAGGCCTAGCACATAATAAATGCACTAGAAATGTATCTTTAATGAAATAATATACTAACTTTCTGAGGTCATTCTTATGCTCATGCATTCCAGATAAATACAAAATACCTTTCTTTGGCATTACATTTTAAGTAATTCTGCATATTTAAACCATTTAATGACCAAATTTCAGGAATTTTCTTTCATTGAAAGTCTCTCTTTTTGAAATTATCAACTTAATACAACTTAAAGTCATACATAAGATGCAATGATTCTGCGATGTATACCTGAAAACCACTGACTTTGAAGTTACTCACTTCAAATCTTTAAATATATATTTTTCAAAAGCATAGTCAAAATGGTACCTACATCTTCAGTGTGGAGGTGAAGGCAGTATTAACAGGATCCTATAGTTGACTAAAGAGTTGGTTACAGCAAAGCTCTCCATTGCCCTTAAATTTTCTGTCTCCTTAATACAGTAGGATCAATTTTAAGTGCATTTTATGTGTACATTTTAAAACTCTTTTTTTAAAAAAAGAATGGAAATGGTTTTCAGAGTGATGCTGACATTGGTTGATGATGCCAAGGAACCAATGGAGAGCGTATTTTTTAAATTGAATATGTTCTTATTTTCTTATTTGTTGATTTTTAGAGTGAATCCAAATGTGAAGGGGGAAAAAATCAAATTCTGCCAATTTGAAAAGAACAAAACCAGCTAAAACTTTCTTTTAAAATTTCTAAGCTATTATGAGAAAACTACAGACAAAAGATTGTATATGCAAGTTTTTTATAAAGAATCAGATTGCTTTGCCTTTCTTTAGTCATTTCAAAAGTCTTTGTCAGGTATGAAAAAGAAATATACTCAAAATGAAGAGTAAATATAATTAAAATGGTTCCTTGCCTTAACATATAAGCTTCTTATGGGCAAAAATCTGTATAAGGTTAATACTGTAAAACTTTGATTTAAAAGAAGAAATAAGAAAGAGTAGGCAGAGAGAGGAAAGGGAGAGGAAGAAGTTTGATTTTTATAAGAGTAAACATAGAATATTATAGTAAATGAAATGACATTAAATCATTAGCTACTTTTAATGAGACAGTTTTAGATCCTTAATATATATATTATATATATATATATATATATATTTTTTTTTTTCCAATTTTCCAGTATTTGGCATGTACCTGACACACAGTCATCTCTTTTCAACAGTTAACAGAATGAATGATATTGTCTGGGCCAGCAGCCCCCAACGTTTTTGCCACCAGGGACTGTTTTCATGGAAGACAACGTTTCCATGGACTGTAGGGGCGGGGATGGTTTCAGGATGAAACTGTTTCACCTCAGATCATCAGGCATTAGATTCTCATAAGGAGTGTGCAGCCTCAGTCCCTCACATGCACAGTTCACAATAGGGTTTGTGCTCCAATGAGAATCTAATGCTGCTGCTGATCTGAAAGGAGGCAGAGTTCAGGCAGTAATGCTCACTTGTCCACTGTTCATCTCCTCCTGTACAGCTAAGTTCCTAACAGGTACCAGTGTCTGAGGCCTGGGTGTTGGCGACTGCTGGTTAAGGCCACATTAGTTTGTTATAAGTGCAAGGTTTCTGGTAACAGAAATTGATTATCATCAAGACCAAATATGTATACTAAAGACCTACCTTAAATTCATTTTTTTAGCAGGTAGTATGACATTGTGGGTAAGAATTTACATTTGTGAACATTTACTAGCTGATGACCTAGGTGAGCTTCTGTTTCCTCATGTATAAACTTGAGATTATAAAAATCCCCTAGTTGCCTGGGCACAGTGGCTCACACCTGTAATCCCAGCACTTTGGAAGGCCGAGGTGGGCGAATCACGAGGTCAGGAGATCAAGACCATCTTGGCCAACAGGGTGAAACCCTGTCTCTACTAAAAATACAAAAAATAGCTGGGTGTGGTGTCACACACCTGTAAACCCAGCTACTCAGGAGGCTGAGGCAGGAGAATCGCTTGAACCAGGGAGTCGGACGTTGCAGTGAGCCAAGATGGTGCCATTGCACTCCAGCCTGGTGACAGAGCGACATTCCATCTCCAAAAAAGAAAAAAAAATTCCCTAGTTCAGAGGCTTAGAGGGAGAATAAGATAATGCCATAATGCACTTGTCCAGTGAGTAAGTTCTCACTAAATTTTAGACATTATTATATCATTTGTAATATTATGGGTAAATATAAGTATTACCTGACAGAGTTTTATGAAAGTTAATACACATGATTTCAGTGGTACTTAGGACATCTAAGAGTTCAACATATTGAACATTTGGGAACCCCTACACAAGACAAAAAAGATTCATTTTCACAATTTTCTGAAAACAATCTAATTGGAAAAGGGATTCTGTTTATTAAGAGATAAAAATCAATAATAATGAACTTAGTGTTTATAAAACATTGACCTTCCGTTGAGCTCTAACATATATTATCTCATTTAACTCTCACAACAACTACATGAAATTGCTGTTATTATTACTACTTTACACAGAAGGAAACTGAGGCACAGAAAAGTTAAGCACTACTGATATGTGGCAGTAAACCCTCATATTAGACTCCAGAGCCTGAGTTTTTAACTACTGTGTTATTCAAAATGGATGGTATGCAAATGAATGTGTAAGTGTTGAGAAGATAAAATGAATGCTGCAAGCTGATCAGTTGGGGAAGAGGATCAGAAGTAAGGAAGATGGGGCCTTTAGGAACCAAAATATTCATCCTGTGACAGAGTCTGGCTTCCTAGGTTTGAATCCTGACTCCTCTACTTACTGATTGTGTGATCTTGGGTAAGTTTCTAATCTCTCTGTGCCTCTATTTCCTCACCAATAAAATTGGAGTAATAACGGTACTATCTGGTAGAGTTGTTGTGAAGATTTGGCGTGTTAATACATGTGATTACAATGGCACCCAGTATATCTAAGAGTTAAATAAATGTTAGCTGATATTAATGTTATTGTTATTGTTACTGCTGTTGTTATTGGTGACTGAAGTACTCTGAATTTGTTTCTTTCTTATTGAGTTAGCGTCTAGAAATTTAAGCGAAGTGAATATGTGAAAGGTGTGGGTCATTAGAACACTAAAGCACAGTTTTTCTGCTTTCAGCCCAAGAACTTTGCTGGAGTGTAATATGATGGGAAAAGAAAACATACAATTCAGAGCATTCCATTGTACATTTAGGTGGAAGAAATTGAGTAACAGAATACGTTTGGTAGCCTCATATGATTTCTTTCTCTTTATGCCCACCCATTGATTTTTCTGTTAGCCGCCTTCAGAAAATAGTAATGTCAAGTAAAATATCATTGTGATTTTACTTCTTCTGAACACATAAAGAAATATTATTTTTAAAGATATGCACACAAAAACTTTAAAACAGAATGTTGGGAATACTAACCCTACAGCTCGCATTGTCACGTTTAGTCCATTCCACAAACAGAATGGTAATGTGCTTAGTAGCTAAATATGTAGAAATCCACACCCACCCCCCAGCAAAAAAAATACGGTAACATTGTCCATGAGAAAAATATGATAATATTCATTGACAGGGGAACTACAAGGGGCAATTTTCCCAAGCTGTGTCTTTCAGACAATGCTGTCAGTTTTTCCACTTTGATGAGTATAGTTGGGCTTGTGATGCAAGGACAAGAAATTCCAGTATGGCTAGAAGACCAGGGCATTGGCTATGCTGTTAGCTATACAGAAAATAAAATTAAAATTAAAAATTAT